>NC_142797.1:78983069-79185355 GCF_049724085.1 Artemia sp. Qi Xiang Cuo | reverse complement strand
CAAATCATATGTTTCAGACAACATTCACCTACGAAATACTAAGAAACCTTAGCTCAGAAAAGCCTGAAATAGCCAACTACTCATCCCAAATCATAATTTTCTGACAACACTCACCTATGAACCGCTAAGAAATCTCGCTCAGAAAAGTCAAAAATAGCAATCCACCCATCCCAAATCATAGGTTTCAGTCAACACACACCTACGAAAGACTAAGAAATCTAGCTCAGAAAAGTCCGAAATAGTAATTTATATATCCCAAATCATAAGTTTCAGGCTACACAAGCATATGTAATGCAGAAAAACATATCTGACTAAATTCAGTTAAAGCATACAATTCGCTTCAAGATGCGGTGTTCCGGCAACAGACGCCACTGAGAGAATAAGAATTGCAGCTCTGACAAATTCAAAAATCAAATGATACCTCCCCAATCACAATTTTCTGACAACACACACCAATGAAAGGGTAAGAAATCCAGCTCAGAAAAGTCAAAAATAGCAAACCACCCATCCCAAATCATAGGTTTCAGGCAACACATACATATGAAAGTCTAAGAAATCCATCTCAGAAAAGCCCGAAATAGTAATTTACATATCCCAAATCATAAGTTTTAGACAACATTCACTTACGAAATACTAAGAAACCTTAGCTCAGAAAAGCTTGAAATAGCCAACTGCTCATCCGAAACTAGAAGTTTCAGACAAGAAACACCTATGAGGGACTAAGAATCCTAGCTTTGAAAAGTCCAAAAAGCAAACTACACCTCCCAAATCATAATTTTCTGAAAGCACACACCTATGAAAGGCTAAGTAATCTAGTTCAGAAAAGTCAAAAATGGTAAATCACTCATTCCCAAATCATAGGTTTCAGTCAACACACACCTACGAAAGGCTAAGAAACCTAGCTCATAAAAGCCTGAAATAGCAAACAACACACCCCATAATATATGTTTAAGACAACATATTCCTATGAGAGACTAAGAGTTCTAGCGCTAAAAAGTTCAAATAGCAAACTGCACATCCCAAATCATAATTTTCTGAAAACACACACCTAAGAAAGGCTAAGAAATCTAGCTCAGAAAAGTCAAAAATAGCAAACCACTAATCCCAAACATAGGTTTCAGTCAACACACACCTATGAAAGGCTAAGAAATTTAACTCAAAAAGGTCAAAAATAGCAACTCACAAACCCCGAATCATAGGCTTCAGTCAACACACGTATACGAAATACTAATAAATCAGTCTCCTAAAAGCATGAAATCCTAATTTACATTTCCCGAATCATAGATTTCATAAACCAAAACCTTATGCAAGGTAATGAAACCTAGCTCATAAAAGCTCGAATTAGAAAACTACAAACTACAAACTCATCCAAAACTATTGGTTTCAGACAACAAACACCTATGATGGACTAAGAATCCTAGCTCTGAAAAGTCCAAATAGCAAACTACGCATCGCAAATCATAATTTTTTGACAACACACACCTATGAAAGGCTAAGAAACCTAGCTAATAAAATCCGGAAATAGCAAATTAACCATCCCAAATCATAAGTTTCAGTCAACACACACCTATGAAAGGCTAAGAAATCCAGCTCAGAAAAGTCAAAAATAGCAACCCACACATCCCAAATCATAGGTTTCAGACAACACATACCTATGAAAGACTAAGAAATCCAACTCAGAAAAGTCCGAAATAGTAATTTACATATCCCAAATCATAAGTTTCAGTCAACACACACCTACGAAAGGCTAAGAAATCTAGAAAATAAACGCCCGAAATTTCGAAATGCTACCGCAACAATCGTGGCTACCGAAGTAATACACCATTAGGGACTAAGAGTTCTAGATGTGAAAAGTCCAGAAAGAATTTTATACCCCCCGCATCCAGTTATTTTGGAAACACACACCTCTGACAGACGCAAATCTCAAGTTAAGAAAAGTTGGAAATAGCAAATTAACCATCCCAAATCATAAGTTTCAGACAACACACACCTATGAACGGCTAAGAAATCAATCTCAGAAAAGTCCAAAATTGCAATCCACCCATCCCAAATCATATGTTTCAGACAATACACACCAAAGGAAGACTAATAAATCTAGCTCAGAAAAGTCCGAAATAGTAATTTACATATGCCAAATCATGAGTTTCAGACAACACACATCAACGTAAGACGGGGCCCGGGTAGGGCCTTTGAGGGTCTCTGGGACCTTTTAGGGCCGGGTGGTCCTTTGGGGTTGGGGTAGGGGGATCGGAACCCTTTGGGGTTGGGGTAGAGGACCTCACAACACTGTTCAAATGGAACTTGTGTATTATGACGACCACAGAGTTTCACGCTCAAATCCTCTTCTAAAATCTCTTCAAAAATCATCTTTTAAAATGTCTCCAAATGTTTCACCGAAATAATTCCATAAAATAATAATTTGTTATGAAAAGATAGAATAACCCCTAAAAATAGTATTAAAAGGGGGTCACATAAGCGTTTGGGGTCCCCGGTTCCCTTGGGTAACCCGGTTACTCTTTTAGCCCCGAGGGCTACGTTCGGGTTTGGGGTGGGGGGATCGGAACCCTTTGGGGTTGTGGTAGGGGACCTCACAACACTGTGCAAATGGAACTTGTGTATTATGACGACCACAGAGTTTCACCACCAAATCCTCTTCTAAAATCATCTTTTAAATCATCTTTTAAAATGTCTCTAACTGTTTCGCCGAAATAATTCCATAAAATGTCTAAAACGGTTTCGCCCAAATAATCCCTATACGTAATTTCAGCGTATTCCTTTTGTTCTTGGCATCTCTGCGCTGACACATTTGAAATTACTAAGAAACCTGATTCCCGTGTTAATCTATTCATCGCTATGATCAAAACATCCGCTCGGAAACAATTCCCTAGGTAGAACTCCAAAGAAATTAATATAGACATTCGCTCGGAAACAATTCTCTTTGGAAACAACAAATTAATTCCCCTTTTGTGAATCAATAATTCCCATTAGAAACAATAAATCAATTCCACTTTCATGTCAAGTCAATCAATCATGACATTATCTGTCTTGTGTTATCTAAACTTTGCCCTGGAAACAATTCTGGTCGAACTCCAAAGACATTAATTAAGTTGACGTCATCCGTCAGAGGTTAAGTAACTTCCCCGGAAACAATTTGATTAATGACTGACAGCACAGGTGTTCCATGTCATTGACCCCATTAACCACGTGTTCTCCCTAATGACTCTATACCCATATTTGGTGTTAAAAAAAAGTTGTAGGTGGCAGCAGGGGTGAATCGTGGGACTATAAGATAGCCTTGTACTCACATCCCAAATCATAAGTTTCAGACAACACACACCTATGAAAGGCTAAGAAATCTAACTCAGCAAAGTCAAAAATAGTAAACTACACATCCCAAATCATAAGTTTCAGAAAACACACACCAACGAAAGACTAAGAAATCTAGCTCAGAAAAGCCCGAAATAGTAATTTACATACCCCAAATGATAAGTTTCAGACAACACACACCTACGAAATACTAGCAGACCTAGCTCATAAAAGCCAGAAATAGCAAACTACCCACCCCAAATTGTAGGTTTCAGACAACACACCCCTATGAGAGACTAAGAAACCTAGCTCTGAAAAGCCAGAAATATCAAACTAACGATACCAAATTGTAGGTTTCAGACAACATGCACCTATGAGAGACTAAGAAACCTAGCTCAGAAAAGCCCAAATAGCATCCCAAATCAAAAGTTTCAGACAACATACACCAATATAATACTAAAAAAAAAAGCTCAAACAAGCAGGAAATAGCAAAGTAAAGATCCCAAATCATATGTTTCAGACAACACACACCTAAGAAATACAAAGAAATCTGGCTCAGAAAAGTCGGAAATACCAAATTACACACCCCAAATTATAAGTTTCAGACAACACACTCCTACGAAATAGTAAGAAACCTTAGTTCAGAAAAGCCCGAAATAGTAATTTACATACCCCAAATCAAAAGTTTCAGACAACAAACACCTACAAAATACTAGGAGACCTAGCTCATAAAAGCCGGAAATGGCAAACTAGACATCTCAAATCATAAGTTTCAGACAACACACACCTATGAAATACTAGGAGACCTAGCTCATAAAAGCCAGAAATAGCAAACTACCCATCCCAAATTGTAGGTTTCAGATAACACACACCTATGAGAGACTAAGAGACCTAGCTCTGAAAAGTCAGAAATAGCAAACTACCCACCCCAAATTGTAGGTTTCAGACAATACACACCTATGAGAGACTAAGAAACCTAGCTCTGAAAAGGCCAGATAGCATCCCAAATCATAGGTTTCAGATAACACACACCTACAAAAGGCTAAGAAACCTATCTCATAAAAACAGGAAATAGCAAACTAAAGATCCCAAATAATAGGTTTCACACTACACACACCAACGAAAGACTAAGAAACATAGGTCAGAAAAGTCAAAAATAGTGAACCAAAAATCTCAAATCACAGGTTTCAGACAACACACACATCTATGAATTAGTCAGAAACCTAGCTCAGAAAAATCAAAAATAGTAAACCACCCATCCCAAATCAAAGGTTTCAGACAACACACACCTATCCTTCTGCCAATCAACCCATCTCCCCCAAAACACTTTTCAGCCATTTCTCGTTAAAAATTTTATTTTCAAGTCATCCACTCGGGTTTTTCTAGGAATTCGGCTCAAAGTACAGCACTATAAGTACTCTAAGACACCCCGCTCCCATCATCACACTACTTGTGCATTATACAGAACACATCGAAGAAGTAAAGCTATCCGTTATTAAAATTCTTTTCTTGCCATCTACATCCCTCTTAGTATCAACTTTTTAGTACAGTATAACGTTAAACTCTATTTTAAATTGACAACACTGTTCAAACACCACTTGTGTATTATACAGTACAAATCGAAGAAGTAAAGCTAGGTCAAGTCATAAGACCACCCCTTTTTTTCTCCACCTTCATACGATCCAATTCGCGAATACTATCTAGCTCTTTTTTTTCTCTATTATCCAATTAATATCGTTTGTATAGTCCAATTCAGGAATCCCTTATCCCTTTTTGCAAATGTCAATCAAACAATTCTAGACATGTTACATTCTTAATCAAACTACTCTCGAGTTAAGGCAATTGTCCAAAAAAATATATCGCTTTTTGCAAGGGGAATCCCCGCTCGTACTTTTTTAAAATGTGCATGTGAAGCTACGCTGCACATTTGTTGTACAGTTGATATAAATAACAAAAACCTAGTCTAGTTGTCTTATACAACCCTGACCATACTCTCAAAACATGTTGGACCACTTTATAGGTTGCCAGCTTTTTTTTTAAATGTACACGTGAAGCTACGTTGCGTATTCTTGTGAAATTCCTTGTGCAATTGAAATCAATAGCAAAAAAAAAACAGTATGATTGTCTTATACAACCTTGACTATTGTTTCAAAACATGCTTGGGCATTTTATAGGTTTGCCAACTTTTTTGCAATGTCCACGTGATACCACATTGTATATTCTTGTAGGCGTGAATGTACGCTTGAATGTACGCTTGAAAGTGCGTATATAGATACTACTCATTTGCACTTCCAGCATGATCTAGCACCAAAGGCTGCAGCCCCTCGAACACCGTAGAGCAACAATGCTAATAAAGGTTTACAAGTAAGAGCTAACTTAAAGAAGAGTAGGGTTATCGCCCCGTCAAACCCTAAAAATCTAGATCGTCATTGGCACTTCAATGAAAACAAGATATATTTTAAACAGTTTTTCTTTTATCACTATAGCGTTGAAAAATCAAAATTGTCCAAGCTTCTGGGTATTCTTTTTTTGTATATCGTCAACCAATCCATCTAGTTTCTTTGGGCGGATATGCAGTAAACCTTTATTATCACCTTTACTTGTTTTAAATTTATTCCTTTCAAATTTATAACAAATCAATTAGTCTATTCTTTTAAAAAATTAAGCGGCAGCTTCAAAAATTACAACTGTTCGTTTCAAAGTCTTATTTAAGCATCCATTTTCTATATTTTTGAAAGAAAGAGAATCAAAGAAAAAAGTTTTGGCAAAAAGAATCTCCTTTGAGAATGCTAAAATTGAATTAAAATTCACAAATATAATTGTTCTGAGAATTATTTTTTTCCTTTCCTCTCTTCTTGATTAGTAAAGTAATTTTCGTCCTTTTTTTGTTAGATTTTCTCACAAATAAAAAAGAACTATTCAAAAACCGAGGCTACACCTCAATCAGCAGTGTGATCTTATTTTTCCATAGTTGTTGTTAGAATTATGACAAACAAAATGAATTGTTCTAAATTCTAAAAAACACATTGTTCTAAATACAAATAGTTTAGAAAACCGAAAAAGAAGACCTTGTTATATATTATATAATACACTGTTCAACTTTTATCCACCTTTGAAGTAGCTTATACGGAAGCAAAAGAACCAAAAACGACTAAGCGGAGGTTTTTGCCAAAATATCTACTTTGTTTTGTTTTTTTATTCCCTCGGTGAAAATTATTCTCACTCGGTTTTATTTTTGCTTAACTGTTTTTTTTTTGTTTTTTTTTTCGTTCTTCGTTTTCTTTCTTATGTTCCTCTCTTGTGCTCACTAAAGCGACCAAAAGGGCTTGACAACATAATTAAAAATGAACCGACTTCACTGTCCACTGTCCTTCACTGTCCCCGTCTAAACTATTATGGATAGCTCCCTAAATCAGATATCTATATTTTTAACCTCCCCTCCCTCCTACTTTAAAATTAGATTAAAGAGACGTAAGATCAATTTTATCAAATTAGATTAAGGCCAATTAAATTAAAAGAACTGATTAAATTAAGACGGCATATTTTCACAAAAACTGGCTTTTGGTTGTCTTTCCTGATTTGTTTTTATTCTTGTCTCACTATTTTCATTTCCCATTCAAATGGAAACATTTTTAATGTTTCAAACATATATTATATGTTATTCAACCCGCAACCTTCTTTTTTTGCCCCTTTTAGGTTTTCTGTAATTGTATATGGAAGATTTTTTTTATTTAATTTCTTTTAGTTTTAATTGACATAGTTTTGTTTTTGCTTACTTGTAGGAATATTTATAAAGTTTCTCCAGCTTTTCTGCTTAAGAACAAAAATGTTGGATTTCAATTCAAATTTTAGGCAAAATTTAATACTCGATAAAACTGTTTGCTCGGTCACACTTTTGTACAATAATGTTTAAATGTCCATATCGATACAATAAAATTCGAGATAGAACGGAAGAGGATATCCTTGAACACAGATGGATCTAAATCTACTTTATTAAAAGAATCTCTTCCGCTCCATTTTGTGTTAACTGTTACTATGTTTAAATAAATGAATGTCTAGAGCATTTATAAAATGTGTTCCAGTTTGTTGTAAAAAAAAAATCAATAAAACCCAATTTTTCTATTTTTTCATTGGGGCTAGATTTGTCCTGTTTAAATGCCCGGTAAGTTCCAAGTCGATCACCAGAAAAAAAAGTCTAATTTTAGTTGCTATGGAGTGAAAATATAATAGCGAGCAGAACTGTTAATTAAGACAGTGAACTTATAATGGAAAAGAAAAACTTTGCCATACAAATGCTAGTGGAAGTCCAGACATTTCGGCTTCAAATCTGGTAGCCTTTACCAACGGGAAAAAAAAGAAGAGAAAGTAAAATGATTAGAATAAACAAAAAAATAACACAGGCGAATTCAAAATAACATAAAAGATGAGAAAAATTAAGATACCCAGGACAAAAAAGGGACTCTTTTAGTTTCTCTTCTTCTTTGGGGCCAATTGTAAAAAAAAATAATATTAGCCTATTTCAGGAGTCATGAATAGATAAAAACATTTTTCCATCATTTTGTGTCTTCAGGGGGGTCTCCTCATTTCTGTCTACATCACGAGTAAATTTCAAGTCAATCGAAAAAAAAAATTGGTTTTGGACATTTCTGAGTAATGAATTAATACAACGAGTTATTTTTAATTCTTTGAAAATTTTTTTTTGAAAAATCATTCACTGGTGAAGGGAGGTTACCAACATTTGTCCACCAAAATTTGTTGCACCAGTTTCAGGAACCAAAACAACCAAAATGTCTTTTTTTTGGCAAAATGTCGTTTCTTCATTGAGGTCTATCTGGCCTTATCTACATACCCTGTATGTTTCAAGCCAATCACAGAAAAAGCGAATTTATGGCTTATTCACGGAATCACAAATCAATACAGCCAAAATTACATCTAATGTTGTTCTGCATAAGGGTTCACATGGCCCAGGGACTTTCAGGTGTAATTCGAAAGCCTATCTACTAGTGCTACTACTAACAACTTACTAGCACCGAGCCACCTAAGGCCAACACAGCTACACATGCTCCTCCTCCATCCCAATCTATTCAAAGCCTCCCTGTTCACACCCCCACTTAAGTTCAAATTTCCCTTAAATCTTTCCTTGCGACATCCTCCCGACCCAACTACACTACCTGCTTTTCATTTTACCCTAAATAGTTGGCCGAAAAGGACAATCTTTGACTATCTGTCATCCTTCATCCGGGCAACGTGCCCTAGCCATCTCAAACTTTCTTTTATCATAGCCCTAGAAAGCGGGAATAAACCATACTTTTCGTAGAGCCTACTACTCGAGATTCGGTCGGTCAGTCATGTATTCAAAACAATCCGTGGGCAATTTCTCTGGAAAACATCTAGCAAATCTTCCTCCGTATTTCAGAGCAACCATGCTTCAAAACCGTACTTGACCACTGTCATCACTATACCTTCCAATATCCTAATCTTGGTTCGCAGGATTACCTTCTTATTCTTGCAAACTTTTCATATGTGTAAATACACCCAGGGTCTTGGCTATTCTACTTTTAACATCTTCACTGCTCCCACCGTCTTTAATAATTATACTACCTATATAAATGAAGTTATCCACTTGATCGATCATTTCGTTACCCAATATCACCTTTTTACCTTCACTTATTCCTAGCCTTAGCAACCTAGTCTTCTTAACATTAATTTTCAAACCTATTCTTGCATCCTGAACTTGCAAACCCTCTTAAAGTTCATTCATTTTACTAGCACTTTCATCTAGGATGCCTAAATCATCAGCATAATCTAAGTCCAGGGGAGTTTTACTCCCCCATTGATTCCGTGTTTTCCCATCGCCTTCAAAAAAATACAAATGAATATGCATTGTCAGTTTAATATACACATACTGATATTTAGTAATCAAAATGTTAAAATTGTTTGATTTATTAAAGTTATAAAAGCAAAAACATTTATTTTTTTTTAAGTAAAGTGCAAATTTTGTTCTGGTCTAGGGAAGGCATAGGGGCTTTGCGCCCAACTTATGTTAATTTCTGCTCGTTTTGAGTTTGTCTCGGTTATTTATTGTAATTTCTGTTCGTTTTGGGTTTCATTTATTTATCGATGCTGATTTGTGGTAGTTTCACACTTGGTAGATTATTTTATTTTATTTTCGCTCATTTTTTGCTTAATGGAGTTCTTTACTTTTCTTTGAAAAACTTATTTTGTGGAAAAAGTTTTTTAAATTAATTTCTGTTCGTTTTATATTGACATAGTCTTTTCAAGGAAAAAGAAAATAATAGTTTAAATCTTTTCGTTTTTTAAGACTTTATAGTTTGGCCAGCTATTTGTATGCTGGAAATATTTTTTTAGCAATTTTTAATGATATACACCCTTTTAAAAATCTGGACACAAACAGTACTGTTTAATTTAGTTTCATACCTCCTCTACTTGACCTGAAATAGAAAACTTGATACCATTCGCAAAAAAATCTGTTTACTTTCTTTGATAGCTTTGATACACTTACGCTATTTTGATTTGGTTAAATTTTAAGAGCAGAAATGGGAGGGTTGGCGTGAGAGGGTAGGCGTGGGAGGGTGGGAGTGGAAGGGGGATTAGTTGCCCTCAAATCATTTTCGACTATTAAAAAGGGCATCAGCCCTTTCTATTTTCAATCGAATTAGCCCTTTTCGAAGTTCCCACGACCACTCCTTAGATACGAAGTGCCCTGGTATAAACAACAACAACAGCAAAAAATTATACATTATACCCACTTCGATCTTTACTATAAAAATGTCAAGCCTTTCAATCACTTTCAACTATTAAAAAGGGCACTAGGCCTTTCGATTTCCAATCGAATGAGCTCGTTAGGAAAAGACAACGCTTTCTCTAAGCACTTTATATGCCCTCAGGGCATAAATTACATCTCTTACCCTAAGGTCTGTTAAGGTGCTTGTCATTCTCTAAGACCGAATTTCCAGAACTTTCAACTACGTTAAACAACATGGCTATCTCAAAATTTTGATTGGATGTGTTTGGGGAAATGGTGGGCGCGAAAGGGGTGTTAGTCGCCTTCCAATCACTTTCGACTATTAAAAAGGGCACAAGCCACTCCAATTTCCAATTGAATGGCCCCCTTTCGAAGTTTCTACGACAACTTCTTCGATACGAAGTACCCTGCTCTAAAGGAAAAAATTAATAAATAATACATTGTGCCAACATCGTTCTTATATGCACCCATGGCATAACTTAAAAACCTTGCCCTGACGGGTATTGTGGTGTATACTCCTATTTACTTAGTCCCAGTTTCTTGTCTCGGTCTCGAGTGTCCCCGTTCTTTACTTAGGCAGCGCGATCGTGCTGCCTATGTTCTATATAACAACTTTCTATATAAACCTTATATGGCCCCAGGGCATAACTTACAGCCCTTACACTGAGGGCTCTGAGGGGGTTATAATCCTAAACGACCTAATTTCCAGAACGTTCAACTACGTTGAACAAAATGGATATCTAAAAATTTTGATTCGATATGTTTTGGAAATGGTGGGCGTGAGAGGGGCTATAGTCGCTATCCAATCACTTTCAACTATTAAAAAAGGCACTAGCCCTTTCAATTTCCAATTGAATGAGCCCTTTTGAAGTTTCTACGACAACGCTTTCAATAAAAACTTTATATGCCCCAGGGCATAACTTAAAATCCTTGCTCTGAGGGCTGTGGGGGAGTGGCCTCCTCAAAATATATTTTCTATCTGGAAATCAACTACGCTGAACAAAATGGCTATCTTAAAATTTTTATTGGAAATGTTTGGGGGAATGATGAGCGTGGGGGGCTAGTTGCCCTTCAATCACTTTCGACTATTAAAAAGGGCACTAGCCCTTTTAATTTCCAATCGAATGAGCTTTTTTTGAAGTTTCTACGACAACGCCTTCTTTAAAAACCTTATATGCCCCCAGGGCATAACTTCAAACCCTTGCCCTGAGGGTTGTGGGGGGGTGTCCTCCTCAAAACATATTTAGTATTTGGAAATCAACTACGCTGAACAAAATGACTATCTAAAAATTTTGATTGGATGTGTTTGGGGGAATGATGGTCGTGGGGGGGGGGGGGGGCTTGTCGCCATCAAATCACTTTCGACAATTAAAAACGGCACTAGAACCCTCAATTTCCAATCGAATGAGCCTCTTTTGAAGTTCCTACGACGAACCCTTCCATATGAAGTGCCCAGCTCTAAAGGAAAAAAAGAATAATAGTACATTGTGCCAACATCGTTCTTATATGCCCTCAGGGCATAAATCAAAACCCTTGTCCTGAGGGTTGTTGGCGAGTGTCCTCCTCAAAAACACATTTTCTATCTGGAAATAAACTACGCTGACCAAAATGGCTATCTCAAAATTTTGATTGGATGTGTTTGGGGAAATGATGGGCGTGGGGGGGGGGGGCTAGTTGCCCTCCAATCACTTTTGACTATTAAAAAGAGCACTAGGCCTTTGGATTTCCAATCGAATGAGTCTTTTTTGAAGTTTCTACGACAACGCTTTCTATAAAAACCTTATATGCCCCCAGGGAATAACTTAAAACCTTGCCCTGTGGGTTGTGGGGGAGTGTCCTCCTAAAAAACATATTTACTATATGTAAATCAACTACGCTGAAAAAACTGGCTCTCTCAAAATGTTGATTGGATGTGTATGGGGGAATGATGGGCGTGGGGGGGGGTAGTGCCCTCCAATCACTTTCGACTATTAAAAAGGGCATTATAACTCCCTATTTCCAATGAAATGAGCCCCTTTTGAAGTTTCTACGACGACCCCTTCCATATAAAGTGCCCTGCTCTAAAGGAAAAAAATAATACATAGTACCTTGTGCCAAAATCGTTCTTATATGCCCTCAGGGCATAACTTAAAACCCTTGCCCACAGGGTTGTAGGGGAGTGTCCTCCTCAAAAACGTATCTTCTATCTGGAAATCAACTACGCTGAGCAAAATGGCTATCTAAAAATTTTTATTGGATGTGTTTGGGGGAATGATGAGCGTGGGTGGGCTAGTTGCCCTCCAATCACTTTTGACTATAAAAAAGGGCACTAGCCCTTTGAATTTCCAATCGAATGAGCTTTTTTTTAAGTTTCTACGACAACGCCTTCTTTAAAAGCCTTATATGCCCCCTGGGCATAACTTCAAACCCTTGCCCTGAGGGTTGTGGGGGAGTGTCCTCCTCAAAATCATATTTAGTATCTGCAAATCAACTACGCTGAACAAAATGACTATCTAAAAATTTTGATTGGATGTGTTTGGGGGAATGATGGTCGTGGGGGGAGGGCTAGTTGCCCTCCATCACTTCCGACTATTAAAAAGGACACTAGAACTCTCAATTTCCAGTCGAATGAGCGCCATTTTGAAGTTTCTACGACGACCCCTTCCATATGAAGTGCCCAGCTCTAAAGGAAAAAAAAAAATAATAAATAGTACAGTGTGCCAACATCGTTCTTATATGCCCTCAGGGCATAACTTAAAACCCTTGCACCGAGGGTCGTGGGGGAGTTCCCTCCACAAAAACATAACTTCCATCGGTAAATTTCCTCCCTGGAACAAAATTCACATCTCAACTGTTTTATGGGAGGGGGGGTTGGACATGAAATGTGTGGGGGGGGGGGCTATCTTCACTCAAGTTATTGTTGAATAATGAAAAGGGCATGATTCCTTTGAATTTATAATCGAATGAGCCTGTTTTGATGTTTCTACGACAACGCCTTCTACAAAAACCTTATAGGCCCGCAGGGCATAACTTAAAACCCTTGCCCTGTGTGTTGTGGGGGACTGTCCTCCTCAAAACATATTTTATATCTGGAAATCAACTACGCTGAACAAAATGGCTATCTCAAAATTTTGATTGGATGTGTTTGGGGGAATGATGGGCTTGGGGGGGGGGGTTAGTTGCCCTCCAATCACTTTCGACTATTAAAAAGGGCACTCGAACTCTCAATTTCCAATCGAATGAGCCCCTTTTGAAGTTTCTACGACGACCCCTTCCATATGAAGTGCCCTGCTCTAAAGGAAAAAAATAAGACATAGTACATTGTGCCAACATCGTTCTTATATGCCCTCAGGGCATAACTTAAAACCCTTGCCCCAAGGGTTGTGGGGGAGTGTCCTCCTAAAAAATGTATTTTCTATCTGGAAATCAGCTACGCTGAACAAAATGGCGTGGGTGGGCTAGTTGCCCTCCAATCACTTTTGACTATAAAAAAGGGCACTAGCCCTTTGAATTTCCAATCGAATAAGCCTGTTTTGAAGTTTCTACGACAACGCCTTCTATAAAAACCTTATATGCCCCCTGGGCATAACTTCAAACCCTTGCCCTGAGGGTTGTGGGGGAGTGTCCTCCTCAAAACATATTTAGTATTTGGAAATCAACTACGCTGAACAAAATGACTATCTAAAAATTTTGATTGGATGTGTTTGGGGGAATGATGGTCGTGGGGGGAGGGCTAGTTGCCCTCCATCACTTTCGACTATTAAAAAGGGCACTAGAACTTTGAATTTCCAGTCGAATGAGCATTTTCTGAAGTTTCTACGACGACCCCTTCCATATGAAGTGCCCAGCTCTAAAGGAAAAAAAATAATAAATAGTACATTGTGCCAACATCGTTCTTATATGCCCTCAGGGCATAACTTAAAACCCTTGCCCTGAGAGTTGTGGGGAAGTGTCCTCCTCAAAAACATTTTTTCTATCTGGAAATAAACTACGCTGAGCAAAATGGCTATTTCAAAATTTTGATTGGATGTGTTTGGGGAAATGCAGGGCGTGGGGGGGGGGCTAGTTGCCCTCCAATTACTTTCGACTATTAAAAAGGGCACTAGCCCTTTGGATTTCCAATCGAATCAGCCTTTTTTGAAGTTTCTACTACAACGCCTTCTACAAAAACCTTATATGCCCGCAGGGCATAACTTACAACCCTTGCCCTGTGGGTTGTGGGGGAGTGTCCTCCTCAAAACATATTTTATATCGGTAAATCAACTACGCTGAACAAAATGGCTATCTCAAAATTTTGATTGGATGTGTATGGGGGAATGTTGGGCGTGGGGGGGGGGGGGTTAGTTGCCCTCCAATCACTTTCGACTATTAAAAAGGGTACTAGAACTCCCAATTTCCAATCAAATGAGCCCCTTTTGAAGTTTTTACGACGACCCCTTCCATATAAAGTGCCCGGCTCTAAAGGAAAAAAATAATACATCGTACATTGTGCCAACATCGTTCTTATATGCCCTCTGGGCATAACTTAAAACCCTTGCCCCGAGGGTTGTGGGGGAGTGTCCTCCTCAAAAATGTATTTTCTATCTGGAAATCAGCTACGCTGAACAAAATGGCGTGGGTGGGCTAGTTGCCCTCCAATCACTTTTGACTATAAAAAAAGGCACTAGCCCTTTGAATTTCCAATCGAATGAGCTTTTTTTGAAGTTTCTACGACAACGCCTTCTTTAGAAACCTTATATGCCCCCTGGGCATAACTTCAAACCCTTGCCCTGAGGGTTGTGGGGGAGTGTCCTCCTCAAAAGCATATTTAGTATCAGTAAATCAACTACGCTGAATAAAATGACAATCTCAAAATTTTGATTGGATGTGATTTGGGAAATGACGGGCGGGGCGGGGGGGGCTAGTTGCCCTTAAGTCACTTTTGACTATTATAAGCTGCATTCGAACTCTCAATTTTCAATCAAATGAGCGCCCTTTTGAAGTTTCTAAGACGACCCCTTCCAAATGAAATGCCAAGTTCTAAAGGAAAAAAATAATAAATAGTACATTGTGCCAACATCGTTTTTATATGCCCTCAGGGCATAACTTAAAACCCTTGCCCTGAGAGTTGTGGGGAAGTGTCCTCCTCAAAAACATATTTTCTATCTGGAAATCTATTACGCTGAACAAAATGGCTATCTCAAAATTTTGATTGGAGGTGTTTGGGGAAATGCTGGGCGTGGGGGGGGGGGGCTAGTTGCCCTCCAATTACTTTCGACAATTAAAAAGGGCAATAGCCCTTTGGGTTTCCAATCGAATCAACCTTTTTTGAAGTTTCTACTACAACGCCTTCTACAAAAACCTTATATGCCCCCAGGGCATAACTTAAAACCCTTGTCCTGTGTGTTGTGGGGGAGTGTCCTCCTCAAAAACATATTTTATATCGGTAAATCAACTACGCTGAACAAAATGGCTATCTCAAAATTTTTTTTGGATGTGTTTGGGGGCATGCGGGGCGGGGGGGGGGGGCTAGTTGCCCTCCAATTACTTTCGACTATTAAAAAGGGCACTAGCCCTTTGAATTTCCAATCGAATGAGCCTTTTTTGAAGTTTCTACTACAACGCCTTCTACAAAAACCTTATATGCCCCCAGGGCATAACTTAAAACCCTTGTCCTGTGTGTTGTGGGGGAGTGTCCTCCTCAAAAACATATTTTATATCGGTAAATCAACTACGCTGAACAAAATGGCTATCTAAAAATTTTGATTGGATGTGTTTGGGGCAATGATGGGCGTGGGGGGGGGGGGGGGTTAGTTGCCCACCAATAAATTTCGACTATTAAAAAGGGCACTAGAAATCCCAATTTCCAATCAAATGAGCCCCTTTTGAATTTTATACGACGACCCCTTCCATATAAAGTGCCCTGCTCCAAAGGAAAAAATAATAAATAATACATTGTGCCAACATCGTTCTTATATGCCCTCAGGGTATAACTTAAATCCCTTGCCCCAAGGGTTGTGGGGGAGAGTCCCCCACATCAGCTACGCTGAACAAAATGGCTATCTCAAAATTTTGATTGGATGTATTTTGGGGACTGCTGGGCGTGGGGGGGGTAGTTGCCCTCCAATCACTTTCAACTATTAAAAAGGGCACTAGCCACTCCAATTTCCAATCGAATGAATCCTTTTCGAAGTTTCTACGACAACTCCTTCGATACAAACTGCTTGACTGAAGAAGAAGAAAAAAACACATTGTACCCACATCGTTCTTTACATAAGCAGCGCTAGCGCGCTGCCTATGATACAGAAAAAAACTGCTAACCTCATTTTCTACCTTAACCGCAGCAATGTTATGCTCGTACATAACACTAATCATTATAATGTATCTGTCTGTCATACAAGGATCAGAGAGCATAAGACCTTTGCTAAAACTCCTCTATCTGCTGAATCAGACGCGTGCTCATAATCTACAAAATGGAGGAATAAAGGTATTAGATGACTCAGGCATTTCTCAGTTATGAATCTAAGAAATAAAAATTTAGTCGACATATCCTCTACCCTTCCTAAAACCACACTGTTCTTCTCTTAAAACTTTATCTACAGCATGTCAAAGTAAAAAATATCATCGTACTAAGTAATTTTCTACCTACAGAAATCAGCCCAATGCCCCTATAATCACCACACCCAGTCTTATCATCTTTCTTATAGAGGAGTTTAACTAGAGTTTCCCCAAAAACCGCCAGGTATTTTCCCTTTTTCAGAAATTACATTCATAATCTGTAATAGCTTATTTCTAACCTCATAACAATCATATTTAAGCAACTCACTCAAGGTCGTACCCAAGATTTTTTTTTTCGGAGGGGGTTTTACTCGAAGATTTTTTTCGGGGGGGGGGGGGTAAACAAAAAAATCAAAAACGCATATGAAACTTAGTTTATATCCATTTTTGTTACGTTTTTACGATTCAGACAAATATTTCGGGGGGGGTCAAAACCCCCTAACCCCCCCCTCTGGGTACGGCCTTGAACTCACTTACCACACTATCAAAACCTGGGGCCTTATTACTTTTTTATCCATTTAGTACTGTCACTAATTCTTCCTCATAAAATAAATCTTCCTTTATATCCAAAGTGATACAAACTTTTCGTTCTTTTCTATATCTTTTCCTGTAACTCTACCGGGGTTTAGCGCATTCTCAAGATGTTTTGCCCATCTCTTAACTTTTTCCTTTTCAGTAATTGTGGACCCACTCCTATCTTTAACTGGGACAAGTTTTTTGCTCCCCAATTTGCTCCCAATTGACTGCTCCCTCTCAATTTATTAACTTGCCAGTACAATACTTTACTATTATGCTGTCTGGCTGCATCTTCCAGATCTTTGGCAATTTCATCCATCGTCTCCACTTCACACCTTGTTAGTTAATATTTTAATACTTTTTCCAGTTTCTTTACATTCCACTTCTTTTCATAAGATCTATCATTCAAATACTTCCTGTACAAGCCCATCCTCTTCTCTACAAACAAAAAAAATTTTTGCCAATATTCCTGATTGCGTTACTAAGTTTCTTCCCTAAGACCCCATAAGCGACATTGAAAAACTATTTTCGTAAAATTATTCTACCCATCTTCTACATCATGGGTTGGCAACCTTTTGTTGTAAAAGGGCCAAACTTTTACGGGAAGATATCACGCGGGCCGCACTTAGGTCACGTTTCATTACGCTGTAATGTAGTATTATAGGTATGCTGTTATAATTAGGGTATATCTACAATATTTATATACAAATATTTTAGGTTTAAAAATTAAGCGCTTGATGTATATTTTTTTCGACATTTATTGCAGTTAATACAATCAATGAGATTTTTGTTGTTGCATTTGACTTGCAGTTTTTTGTTTTTTTTTACATTAGCTTGCATTTTGTAGTAGAGACGGTTAGTGTTGTGTCTAAATGTATTAAATAAAAAAACAATTTTTTTTTTAACTGAAAGTAAGGAGCGACATTAAAACTTAAAACGAACAGAAATTATTCCGTATATGAAAAGGGCTGCCCCTCCTCAATCTTTATGCTAAAGTTTTTTATTGTTTTAAATTACAAAGTTGTGAGACAGAATCAAACTTCAGCGTATGACTTTTAGGGTGTGTTTCCCCCTTTTTTTCGAAAATAAGGCAAATTTTCACAGGCTCGTAACTTTTGATGGGTCATACGCTGATGAAATGATGGGTCATAAATTTGACGAAATTTATATATTTAAAATCAGCGTAAAAAAAGTGATTCTTTTGATTCATCTATTGCTATCAAAATTCCGTTTTTTAGAGTTTTGGTTACTATTGAGCTGGGTCGCTCCTTACTTACAGTTCGCTACCACCACAGTGGATAAATTATAGGCAGTATGATCGATCCCTATCTCACCCATTATAAAAACCCGGACCGAGGTGCGAGTGATCCAGAGAACGTAGAAACATAAGTGACATTAGATCTTTTCACGGGTAGACAAGTCAGATTTCTCTTTAACGCGAAACCTGGCTTCAACGTTGGAACACTAAATTTTGAAGAAACTAATTTTGAACTAATTTATTCCAATACATATATGAAAATCGGTAATTAGTAGTGCAATGTTATCATTAGATGTTTTTAGGAATTAAAAGTAGGTTTCGAAGTCTCAAGTTGGTTTCAAAGGCATTTTGAGAAAGTTTCTGCCAAAATACGTGTTCCAGGGTCATTGGACCGCTGATGGCAGATCTAATGAGAGGAGCTGTTTGTACGCGCTAATACAAGAATTAGTGGGAGGATCTGTTTGTTCGCACCGAGAATGAAGAGACAGAAATTATCTGCGGTAAACTTACTGCTATATCTTTATACTGTGGTTACCACGAACTGTTTGATATCCAGTAGCCGAGGACAGTGTTTGTTTTTTCGATAATTCAGAATTGAAAAAGTTTGCTCACATATACATTTACTACCAAACATAGTAATTGTTTACTGAGCAACCCTTTTTAGCTCCTTGTAGTTTTCAGAAAGCAAATCTATCACGCTGATTTGCAAATCACTTGGTACATTATTGATATCCACTGCGAAGGGGTTTTGAAAATATCCATATTACGTGAGATCTTTTTGAAATCAGCAAACCGGTTTTCAAACCCATTTTGAAGTTGTATTAATGCACTTTTCATTTTAGTATTTCGCCAAACAAAATTTTTGCCAGCTTCTTCTACTGCTTTCTTGCAATTTTCTTTTCTTCTTTTTCAAACTGAAGTTTGACGGGGTATCAGTCGGAACTTTTGAAGTTCCTTTCTCACGTCCCTGACTCTTTTGGGCGATGCGTGACTTTGCTTTGGGGAATGGACTTCCTCGTTCAAGCATAACTGACTCTTGGTTTGAAAAAGGAGTGGATGTACTCTGGCCTTCTTCATTGTTCATCTGAACCTCAAGGTCTTTAGGCTGACTTGTGATGTAATATATAATACTAATTGGGGCAGGTCCATCAGGAATAAAGGAAGCAGACTTGTCAGTGATAAAAAAGGTAAGAAAGTCTTCTTCTGTGAAGATTTCAGGATTGTACAACCATATTTAATTTTTTTTTTTTTTTCAAAGCCCCTCATGATGTTATTTGGGGTGAAAAAAGAGGAAGGCTTTATCTAACAAGAGAAGCAATGTCATATATTGTCAAGGTCTTCCCATGATTAGACAACACCCAGTTTTCTGGAGCTTTAATGTATTGGCACTTTATGGGAAAGTACACACTAATATCTAACATCTAGAGCTTTAGGCTCATGTGTAGATGCCTGAATCTTTTGCAAACTGGACAACTTTTAAGGAGATGTGAGAGTCATGGTTATCTAAGATTAAAAGCTTGGGACTCTCTTGAGATGCATGTGAATTTATTCTTGAGGTGATGAATATTTTCATAGATTCTGATTGATCCAACCTGATGGTGAGGCTCCATCTGCTGAATTTGCTGGAGCACCAGTAAGCATGTGAAGCTTCAATTTTTTTTTCTTGGCAATATAGAGTAAGGTGGTAAATACTGACTGTTTGCAGAAACAGTACCGACCATGTCACAAGGACACCTCTCTCTGAGGATGTTGCCTTTTACGCTATCATAGGACCCACTCCCCAAACATCTTAGGAGGAATGTGAACTGTGGTCACAGAATTTTTGTCACAGTTGTATATGTCACTTGCAGTCAAAGGAAGCTTTTCTAGAACTGACTTCAGGTTTAAGAAGAACTGTCCAATGTTGACCCTGTTTAAGCTCGTCACTTGACCCAAGCTTGTTTGTTCAGGCTTACGTAGTGATAGTTGTGGAGTTCTAGATCGAAAGCCTACCGGCCAGTCTATCCCTGCCTCTTTGGCATTGTTCCAGTTCTGAGGGATTGTCTTACTATTTGCTATAGCAAAGTAGTTGATGCAGTCAAAGTCACATGCACTGGCAATTGTAGTTACAAGTAGTTGGAGTTGCACTCGCAATCAGTCATAGTCACAAGTATTTGCAATTGCAAGTAGTCGCAAATTCAAACAGTTAAAAGCAGTCATAGTTTGAAAAAGTCACAACAGCAGCAGTACTAATTGCATAAGTTGTAGTTGTAGTACCCCTCAAAGGTTCAAATTATTGCTTTCAGCTGTTCCTCAGATATTGTTCATGTGCCTTTTTGACAACCTGCATGTATAGAGTGCATTTTGATTTTGCTCAATATACACCGCAACTTCTCCTGATAGTTTTATCTTAATGCTCTTAGCCATCCCAGAAATAATACAGATAAGCTATTTTAACATCCATATTTAGTTATAAATCCCCTCAACCGGTCTTGGAGTTTCAACTTAATTCCTTTATCTGTTCCTAAGATCTTGTAATATGCTCTTATGACAAACTTAGATTGATATAGTGTCTTTTGATTTAGTTAAACAGCCCCAATAATAGTCCCCGAAAGTTCCAACAATTCCCCCTTTTTCCTTGAGATATTGAACATACACCCTTTTCACAATCTGGATATATATTGTAGGGTGAACCAGGGTAATTCCGGACAGTGGGTAATTCCGGACACCCCCCTTTATCTTGCTAGCCCCTCGTTAAATTTCTTTTGAAAAAATCACAGAGGTAGTGCCAAGACTAGTTTATGACTCACTATATCCGAATGACAACAGCCAGCACAGGGGGGATACAGTCAGTCTTGAACCGGAGTCGGTCGGAGAAACTTCGATGAAAAAGTATGTATGGTGTCAGTTGTTTTTTGCATTTGCTGGTGAACGGTGTAACTTACGGATTTTGTTGTTTTACCATTCAAAAGGGTTTTAATTAGGGCATTAGTGTGATTTTTTGCAGATTTTTATCTCTAACGGTTTAGCCGTATGTTAGGTGTCCGGAATTACCCATTTTCTGACCCCAAACAGGGTAATTCCGGACAGATGGTGAGGCATAATTCCGGACACAGAGGGGTATTTCCGGACATGGGGAAATGTGATGCAATCAATTTCTACTCATCGAATTTTGACCTCTGCCTCCTGGAACTGTGTTCTATCAGAGATTCTCGAGTTTCTAGCAATGTAGCATGAGTTTACTGAACTATTTTCTGGAAAAATAGTTTTTTTAGGGCTGATTATCTGCAACTTTCATCAGTTTTGGTTTCTGTCAGTGCAAACAACTTTTCTTCTTATACCTTTTACTTACCCTTGCTTTAACTTTCAGATGCCGAGGACACAGTACAGCCCAGAAGATCTGGACAAGGCGTTAGCAGAGGTGAAAATGGGTTGGCTGACAATCAGACTCGCAGCAGCGAAGTATGGGATTCCAAAGTCGACGATTTCGGACCATTTGACTGCGACATCGTCGAAAGTGGGAGCAGGTAGACCAGCACAACTGGATTTAGATGAAAAATTGACACTCGCAAAGTGCATCAGAACCATGGACGATTGGGTTGTTGTACTATCCCAAACTAATATAGTTACTCTTGTAGGCAAATATGTGAAGGTGAATAATATTAAAACTACTTTCAAAGATAGTTTTCCTGGTTTTGACTGGTGGAAATACTTCAAACGACGTCACAACCATAGTCTCAAGAAGCTTGAAACCAAAGAGAATTCAAGATACAAAGCTGAAAATCCGTTCTTGATCTGCGGATTTTTTTATCTTCTCTCAGAGACGTTGAATGAACTTGAACTCCTCGATAAGCCCCACTTGGTGTACAACCTGGACGAGACGAGCTTCTGTACTGATCCTTCGAGAACCAAAGTTGTGGGACAGAAGAACTCGCCAAGTTTCCGCCGAACTGCTGGAACAGGGAGAGAAAACACAACAGTTCTCGGTTGCATCAACGCTGCAGGGGCAATTCTCCCCCCCCCTGATCACATTCAAAGGCAAATCTGTGTGGTCCACTAGGACATTCGATGACGCTTTGCCTGACACTTCATATGCTGCCGCAGAAAGGGGTTGGATGACGGCTGACGTGTTCTACAACTGGTTCAAAGGCCAGTTCCTTCCTAGCATTGGGCAAGAACGTCCAGTTCTGCTTCTTGTTGGCGGCCATTGCTCTCATTTGTCGCTACAAGTTGTGCAGCTTGTAATGAACGAAAACATCACGATTCTGAAGCTGCCACCCCATATGACACAAATGCTTCAAGCTTTAGACGTTGGCGTTTTCAAGGCTTTCAAAACCACGTATGACCAAAGGCTAACCAAATGGGCAAGGAAAAATGTTGGAGAAAAGCTACCGAAAGAAGATTTTGTCGAGATGATAGGTGAAATTTGGAAATAAGCTGATCGAGTTTTAATCGAGAAAGGCTTTGCATCAACTGGAGTCTATGATCCTAGCGTACCAGAGAGAGCTAACTATGCAAATATCAACAGAGAGCGGTTTGGCCTGCAGAAATTCAGGGCTTATAATGACATTCTTGAAGAAAAGAAAAGAGAACAAGCACAGAGACCAGCAGAGAAGTCAACAGCTGATAGGATTATTGTTAGAGTCCAGAGAGAAAGTGACAATCTGACCGTCAACATCAACATTTCTTCCCCTGAGAAGAAACCACCAACTCCAATGAAGAAGACCTGTGAAGAGCTCCTGTTAGAGAGTGTAAGAAGAGAGCCAAGAAGTGAACCAGGGCAGAGGAAAAAGATCACTCAGAAACCTGCTGAAGTGATCACTTCTAAGGTGTAGTTAGAGAAACTTAAGAAGCAGCAGAAGGAAAAGTAAAAGGCAGACAGGAAAAAGGGTGTAGGAAAGAAAACCAAAGCAAAAGAAACCAGTGATACCCAGACCTCTGGTGCCAAAAACAAAAAGATGAAGCTCTCACAAGAAGTGAACTCCCCAGTTCCCTTTTCTGAAACCGAAAGCGAGTCTAAGATACCGTATGCTGACACCAATGATGACATTTCTCTTGAAGAGACGTGTGTTCTTGATGACCTTGATCAGCCTGGCCCTAGCAAGAAAAAGATCGAAACGAAGCTTGACCATTATTATGCGGTGTATTACGACGACTCACCTTATTTTGGCAGAATTGTGGAATTTGTTGATGAAGGGATCGTTAGGATGAAGTTCCTAAAGCTCGACTCAGCAGCGACGTGCAAGTTTAGCTGTCCCAAGAACAATGACATCACAGACGTCATAGAAGAATTTATCTTGGGAGGGCCGCTCACTCTGAAGGGCACTGGACTCTTCACTATAAGCGAACCTCGCGAAATGGTGAAACGCCACAAGGAAAAAAAGAAAAGCTATGGAAAAAAGCAGTGATCACCTAGTTCCTCTGTGTTTTGCTTTTAAACTTGCTTTTATCAGTATTTGAAGTCGTCTTTTTTATTATTTTTACCTTATTTTTAATATACGAATTTCAAGGAAGTTAGCAGATGGATTCTGTAGTTACAGGAGATGAAGGCCCAGGCCTCCAGGTCCCCCAGTCCTTCAGAAGACTATTTAAATGGTGGCTCGTGGTGGTATAATCACTTTATTATCAAATTATCGTGAGAATCCATGGTTTGACACATTGGAAAAACGAGATTTGATTTTCAGAAAAACAAAATCATGACTGCAAAGCTGAACAACTCCACTAGTTCGAAAGGTAAGGGCATGAAATTTTGAAGAAACATAGATTCTTGGGTGTTTTTACCACCGACCAAAGCTAAGATTTTTTACTCCTTCGGGTACAAAGATATTGACATCGTCCAGAATTACCCATTTTTTGGTTGCTAATTCCGGACACCATAGGAAAATTTCAAATGAGGTCACCAACCCCCTTTATAGTTCGAATTTCGGAAGTTTCTAGCTCTTGTATGAAAGCTAACAGTTTGAAATTTCATACGAATCCGATTTTACGACGAGATTTTAAGTCTGCTGGCAGGAGGAATTATTTGAATCCAAAAAAAGATCAAAGTGTCCAGAATTACCCTGGTTCACCCTACCTTTTAGTTTTAGTTTTACTCCCCTTCTTGTTTCCATAAAGTTGATATTTGATACAATATTCTGTTCCTAAGACATTGTAGCTATGCTCCTTTGACAACCTGGATGTACATGAACCCTTTTGAAGATAATCACCTTTAGAAGGAGAAAATTACCCTCGATCTTGTAGATGTGTGTCATCTGGATCATATTGGGATATGTCCCAGTGTGCACCATGTTTTCCTGTCCCACTATATGCCAGGTGACACCCATCTAGAAAATCAAGTGTTATTTTTCTTCTTTCAAATATGTTACCACAAGATGACCACATAACGTGACCAGATAATTTGCCTTTCATTTGGTATAACAAGCAATAAATTATACTGAACTAAAGAAGAACAAACAAAGAAAATTAAAAGGCATTTTTTTTTTTGGGGGGGGGGGGGGAGGAGGGTATCCAAAACTTTGACGTATGTTTACTGAAAAGCAAAAAATGTAACATATAAAAATAATAGGTATGGATGGTTGAACATCAAACTAACTATGCTAGATGGCACTTACGGATTTTTTCGCGAATGCTAGATGGCGCCCCCTTTCACTCCGTTATGTATTGGAATGGTGTGTAATATGGTCCGTCAGGGGCGTCGCGGCAATAATCTTGCGGGCCGCATGCGGCCCGCGGGTTGCCGACCCGTGTTCTACGTTGTCAAATTTTAAACGCTCCATTTTAGTGTTCAACTGTTCTCGGATATTTTCACTCAAATTCTCATCGTGGAGTCTACCAATGTCATAGCTTCCCGGAAAGTAGTTACCCATCCTAAACTTCAGTTTTAAATTAACTCTAGACCAATGGTTCCCACCCAATTTCAGGTCATGCCCAACCAAAACATTTATAAAATCCTGATGCCCCCTGGTTGTATTTAAATTTTGTTATACAAAATCTTACGTATACTCACCTGGAGGAAGCTAAAAGGCTATTAATTTGGTATCTATTTTTGGATCGTCATCTAGCCTCTTTTTATATTAATAAAAAAAACTTTGTCTGAACACAACACTTTTTATAGGTTCCTCTGCAACTGAACCTTCTTACATCCGACCCCAGGTGCAAATGAGCCCCCATGTTACTGAACCTCCTTGTAACTGAGCCCCCACTCAACCGAACCCTCGTGCAACTGAACTCCTTTGCAACAAAACCCTCATGCAACGCAATGCCCGTTCGACTGAAACCCCGTTTAACTGAACCCTCGTCAAGCTTAACCTCCGTTTAACTGAACCTTCGTGCAACCGAACCCTCGTGCAACTAAACCCCGTTTAATTGATCCCTCGTGTAACTAAACCCTATAAAACTTAACCCTCGTGCAACTATACCCACATTCAATTCAACCCTTACTCGACTTAATATCCGTGAAACTCAAGCACAATAAGCTCAACCCTCATTCAACTCAACCTCCTTGTAATTCATACGTTGCACAACTCGACCCCCATCCTACCCACCTTCTGTGCAAGTCAACCCTCATTTAACTGACACAAGCCCCATTCAAATCAACCACATTCAGCTCAGCCCTATTCAAATCAATAATATAACTAAGAATTTAATTCAGCCCATTTTGTCGGATGTGACAAAAGCTGGCTCGGATGAAATGGTCTTTATTTGTTGGTTAATTCTTTAGTTCTTTTCTTTTATACCCTTTGATATAACACCAGCCCCCCCCCCCCTCATCCAAAAAAAAACTATGTATCCTTATGTCCTATATATTTGAAAATTAGCAGAGCTTTTCAGGCCCAAGGCTAAAACAAAATTGAAGGTCATAGTTGCAGCATGGTTACTCTAGTACAGAGAAAGCCCATAGTAGCCAAAACCTCAAAGACACATGAAAAAAAGAAACACTATCTCACCAGAAGAACTTGGCGTTAATGCTGATTCAGGAATGAGAGCTATTATTTAAATTAATAGTAAATATTCATTAAAAAAAATCTAGAAACTTTTAAAAAGAGTCGGAAACACTGACAAGTGTCCCTTTTCCTGTTTTATTCCTCCAGTACTGATAGGGCACTAGAATATCATGGAGAACTGTTTAATATTATTTGAAATCTAACACTCACATTTAAACACTTTTCATAATTTCCTCATGACAACACCATCATATAATTCCTTATTGCACCAAAACCCAATTTTAGTATCATTTCTGGAGCGTAAGGGCTTGAAACCATAAAAAGTCTACCACTGAAGTCTCTGTGATCAAAAATCCTAAAACCGGTGTTCAAAGTCCCCATACTGAGTACTCCCCTTCCCAGGCCCCTTTGCAAGTGGAAAGCAAAAAAGGAGTGTAGAAAAAAAAAACCAAGTGAAAAAAAATTCATCCAAATACAATGCTGATTCGTTAATGATAGAAGCTATTTATTTTTATTTCAATACTAAAATTAATTATGAAACAGATTCTTGGAAATTACAAAAATTGCTTGGTACCAAAACGTGTCTTTTTTTTCTTTCTCTTTTTCCCCAGCACTAGCCAGCAGAGGCTTCACGAGACTCATTTCATTGGGGGGGGGGGGGGCGATCTTCGTAAATTCTGAGTAAATAACCTTCTGAGATTCTTGGAATTAATGTTTTATTTTCCTCACCCCATAACGGTATTAACTGGTTTCATGTTACATAGCATACTTCATTCGAAATTTCCAAATAAAAAGACGATTAATTCACTATTTAAACCAGCCTACAATTATAATAATTACTACTGTCATACTATTTTTTTTTAGAGTTTTCTTATTTTCAGCAGAAATTTCTAAGCCTCTAAAACTTTGGTTTCTTCCCAATACCTCTCAATTTTTCTTCGAATTCTTTCTGACCTACGAGTATTCCTAGACTAGAGATTACATGCTATTAAAAGTCCGACAAAAGAAAAACTTATAGTTGAGACCCAAATTCAGTGGCCCTCCTCCTCCTCACTCACACATCAAACAAAATTATTATAAAATTTAAGGAATCACGGGGAAAGATATCAAAAGCTGGTCATTTAAATGGTAACCGGACAAAGTAACTTTGTCAAGCACAAAAAGATACACGCAAATAGCATCCTAAAACAGAAGCGTTTTCATTGGCTGCCAGTGACAGAAACTAGTTGCAATCGCGGCTCTGCTAGTTTTTAGTCGGCAAGTCCAGAAAAAACTCCTTTCCAAATTTCAGTATTTCGTTTTCATTCACTCCATTATCACGGTTAAATTGCAAAAATTTAAAACCAGCAAAAAAACAAGTCCATTATTCACTGTACATACCATAAGAACCAGATACCAATAAGTGAAGGAAGCGTAGTTTCTTGCTACCAGATCCCCACAGTTTAAGGGAGTCACACTCCCGGCAGGTACACAGCCCTTGCGACAAGAAACTCCCCTCTTCTGCTCACTTATTAGCAAAATTGAATTATATTATTAAATCAAATTAAAAAGATAGTAGAATAATAGAGCACCTTATATGAGTGAGTAAACATATCCAATGGTAAAATAGTCCGTAAATATCAATTGATCATTTCACCTATTGCGAAACTGACGGTCACTGCAATCCACTGTAATTTATTCCAAATTTAATCTGGCTTAACCATCAATAGATGTTCATAGGTCAAATGCTAAATGAGAACTCTAAATTATATATTCATGCCCACAAATATTTTTGAGGGAAGAAATTTTTTTCTAGTTTTCTCTGTGCACAAAGGCCTCCTTAACTACAAGAATTACGACGTAATTTTAATACTTTTCAAAAGAAGGTCTTTAGCCTTTCTTTGGGCCCTAATTGGGGTAATTTTTTTCACTTCCTTATCTCTCTATACAGTAGGGTCACCTTGACCCAAAGACTTGTAGATACAAGATGCAAGCTGACCAGAAAAAGAAAGTCCTTTGCTGATTTTTGGGTGTCAGTTGTGGGGATTGTGCCCCAGCCTGAAAATTTAGGTTATAGATTAGGCTATCCTTGAGCCAGGGTTAGGAATAGATTTTGAAACACACTGAAAAGTTTTTGGCCCTTCTTGGGCAGCACAACGTGCGTTTTCGTTTTTCTATGCATTTGAGTCTGATTGGCTCAAAGACCAGTAGCTATAAGCTTTAAGCCAATCAGTAAGTTTTGAGCCAAGTTATATTTCTATTTTCTAGAGCCCTATAACCCACCCATTGTTGAATATATTAGTATCCCACTGGCCAAGGGACATACAGATGTAAGATTCAAGCTGTTCAGAGGAAAAACAAACTTGGCTACTTTTTGTACTGTTTTTTTTGTGCACTGGGGCCCACTACCCCAAGGACTTACAGATAGAAATTTCAAATCAATGAGAAAGACTTTTTTCTGCTCATCTTGAAACAATCCCTACCAACTTAGGTTGGGGGCCCACACACCCCCAACCTAATTTTTTAGTACATTAGGGTTCTCTTTACTCGTGAAACATGTAAGTTTCAACCTCTTCAAATAAAAATTTTGTGTCATTTTACAGGCCTTGTTGCCAAGCAAACCAATGTTTGTGTTTTTTTTCTTATAGATTGAGATATCCTTAGCATAAAGATTCAAGAATATAAAGCTCAAGCCAATCATAAAAGATTCAACCGTTTTTTGGACCTCATCTTTTGGGAAAGCAGGATTATTTATTTCATTTTTTTTATTTTTTTTTTTTTTTGCATTCAGGCTTTCACAACTAAAGGATACAATTGTCAAGTCCACTAAAACAAAAGAATTTACCAGCCACTTTTCAGGTTCTATTCTAAGAGATCCATCCCCCAACCCATCTCTTTTTGTAGATTAGGGTTGCATCAGCCCTGGAACTTTAGAATGCAAATTTGGGAAGCCTTATTTTGGGATATAAATTTTTTTTTCAATTTTGTATTGTACAAGTGCCTTGGCCTAATGACTTAAGGCAGTGGCAATCCTGAAATCCAGTAACCCTAATTTTTTCTGCATACCAAAAGTAAGAATTGTTTACTTCAAAATATTAAATAAAATCCATCCTCGCCCTTTTTAATCTCGAGTATGTTTCTCAGAAATATATGTTCCATTCCAACCAAACATTTGGTAACTTTGGTGCAGGATTCCTTTTTCTGAAGTAGCTACAATAAACTTAGACAAGTATGAAAAGGGCATAACCATGACAAGGTTATGCCATGGGAAGGATTTATGGGTAATCTAGCCTCTAACCTTTCAAAGGGTGCCTAATCATTGATGAACTTAGACAAACTTTATGGCATGAAAGTGAAATTCTCAGAAACTGATCTACAGTAAATATGAGACCCAAAAACAGAGTTTTTGACCTCATGAATTTGCTAAAACCTGATTAACAAGGTTTAGAAGAATTTGTAAAAATTTGGCTCAGGCTTACAAAACCATCCTGGTAGGCTAATTGCTTAAATCCTAGTAAAATCCTCAGAATTGTATTTTGAAAACCTAAAGTCAAAGGCAAAGTAGATCAAACCAAAATTAAGGAAAAATAGATTCCTCCAAGGTTAAGACAGGTAGGCTATAAACTTCTCTTCAATGAAAGCTTTCAACCCTTAGAAATACGAAAAGAGTAGAGATATGATCTTTAATATGCCTTCTTGTGGCTTAACTTAGGATCTGAATTTTGTTCCTGAAAGTTACATACACCTACCTCAACTACTTTCAAAGATAGCAAAAAGGAACTCATCTATAATTCTACTGCGACAATTAAACAGAAGGCTATGTACAGGTATTAGAAAGGAGGAAGGTTGGTGGGATACAGATAAACTGGAATACAGTTAAGCCAGAATACAGTAAAACTTTACAACAAGATAGTCAACTTTTGTGTGAAAAAGCAACATAGGATGAACACTTTTAATCTTGAGACACCAAAATTCAATGCATCTTGAGTTTGATCATCTTGATTTTATGAAATTATGCACTTTTTTCTACTGCTTTCAAATCAGTAGGATGGTTTTTACCAACTAAATTTTGTCTATGAATGCAACAGCAATTCTAATTGAAATTAGGAGCTACTCTTATGACATAACCTAAAGACCAAAGTAATGCCTGATATAGATTGCATATAGGCCTATCCAACACAGAAATCCATCACTTGAAATATAATCCAACAGAGACTTGAGATCTTTTTATTTTCTCTCTTGTGCTTCTTTCAGTTTCTTGAGGTTACATGGTTAAGTTTCCTGCTATCCTATGTAATAATTTATCTTTTATTTCTGAGCATTTGACTTATTATTTCTGCCCTTCCAATAATATACAGATACCTAATGACCCTTTGACTTTAACCCTCTGATAACTTGTAAAATGATTTGGAACACTCTCCTGGGGTATTCATGGGGCTGCCACTTGTTTGGCATCTTCAAAAAGTATGTTAGAGAATTTCTTACAAACAATTAAGTTTTCCCAGGTTTTCAGAGAAATTTATGTCTCCAGATTGATTCTGCTGTTTATTTGTGCAGGTGGAATTGTGTACTACTCCCCTGCCTAGCTTGGATTTTTTGCTTTTTTTTTTGGTGGAGGATTGTTTGGGTTGGTGATGTGAGTGTATTATTTACAAAATGTTTGATGGATATATTTGTCTAATTTTTCGTTTTGTTTCTCCCATGTTTTTTCCCCTCCATAGAGCCTTACAGGGGAGACTAAGTTGAGATATTTTGTTGTTTTTATATGTACAATAACGTGGACTTTGTTAAATATTTATATATTTCTTGTTTATTTTTTTTTCAATAAATTCAGTTCAAATTTAATACCATCATATTTGCAATAATTATTAACTGCATTAAATGTTACCTTCCCTTTGGTATATTCTGTCAACACATGACCAGGTGCTGGTTTGTGAGTGATCAAGTGATGCGAACTGTCTAGAAAAATTTCAAAAATGGTAAGATCAGTATTGTCAACTTGAATAGCAAAGAATTTACTATTTTTAACTCTGGTAAAAATTGCCTGCTCCACACCATCAGATTTATCTTGAATTTTTCAAAATATTGCATTGTTTGAAAGAGGAAGGTTGTTTATTTTATTTCTTGATCTTTCCTGAGCAAACAAAAAACAACATCTTTTATACAGAGAAAAATCAAATTTTTAGTAATTTGTGATTTTTGCTACATTTAGCTGACAAGCTTTAACTTCATTTTTGTTTGCTGATTCAACATATGTCATTTAATTGGATTCAGTCTTATTTTGTTACCAAATGTCTAAAAAACTAGGGTTCTTATTTGTATAATTAGCATATTTTGTTTGTAAATTTCTCAAGAGCAAGGAATGTTTTTAAAAACCACTGAAAAATATATGATAAATATTTCCCAAATTATATTATTGAGTTACGACCAAAGTGAATATACCACTCAATGCCTTTTTATGCTCTTTACAAATATAATAATCATTTTTGTCAGAAATGAATTTTAGCCCCCACCCCTAAATATACCAATCCAGGCTATATATTTGCACATTAGGGGGGGTGGGGGTAATTTTATTTTTGATATAAATGAAGGGTAAGTTTAAACTTTCCCCCCACCCCCCTAATGTTCAAATATATACGGTACCCTGAATTGGTACATATAGTGGTGGGGGCTAAAATTCATTTCTGACAAAAATGACTATTATATTTGTAAAGAGCATAAAAAGGCATCGAGTGGTATATTCACTTTAGTCATAACTCAATAATATGATTTGGTAAAGATTTACCAAATATATCTCCACATATTACACATTGTAGTTTAGGGAAGCTTTCATACCCTACATATGAAATTGATATTTTTCCACTTGCTATCCAGTTATCAATATCAGGATCTTCTCTTATCAGGTCCTTTGGGAAAACACTGTGACCACTTTTACAAGCATAGTAATTTACACAAATTAAATTGTTAACTTATGAGCATAACGCAACATATCAAACTTGAAACTCTATTTGCAACAACTCCTGTAGCAGTCTCCTATGTAGTGTTTCCATATGACAACCCAAAAGTCAAAACCATCCAGCACCAGTTCTGGTTGTATAAAATGGTTTGGCAACTTATTCCTCAGGTAAACATTTTGTTTTTATTATTCCAATGCTGTACTAGAATTTTATGTATTCTGCAATGCTGAAGTTTTTGTAGTACTCCTTGGAGTACACATACCCCAAGCTAGGAAACACTGTCCCAGGGCTATGTCTTACCCCATTAGCAGTGACTTAGTTCCAATTATATTGATAATGACTATTACATTTGCAAAAGAATACTGACTTGGAGATTTCTAGTATATTTCTAGAAGTATTCTCTTAAATATAAAAGCATAGATGTAAGAAATATAGATGTATTTCTAGATTGTATATTTCTAGACGAGGTGCTTTTTGCTATCTTTGCAGCTAATTGAGCAGACAAAATTTCCAAGAATCAGCCCAGGGCCTTAACTATATTCTAGAAAGGTGTTGTCATGCTACTCTTTCCTCATTTCTAAGGCTCAGTAAATTGCACAGAAGATTGGTCTATAATAATCTAAACTTAACAACATTTTTTTATCCTAATTTTGGCCTTTCATTGTATTTTGGTATCTGGGATTCAAAAACACAGTTCTTATAATCTCAGTAGAAATTAACCCAAATCACAGTTGATTTTTTTTTTTTTGAGAGAGAGAGAGAGAGAGAGAAAGAAAGTCATAAATCTTCATATGCTGTAGAAAAAATCTCCCAGGATAATAATAAGACTCTGGGTTCATTCCTGAAAGGTATATTGACCTAATTAAACTATTTTCCTAGATAGTGAATAGCCTAACATCCAAAATCTTATCTAGTTTGTTTTTTTTTAATCTGATTCTTGTCCTATATATTAAATTATTCCTTTTCTTGATTAATTTGCAAACCAAAAGATGAAAATACCCCTTTACACATATTTAATACTATGGCTGAAAACACTAATTAGCTTACTATCATTCCAAATATATGTTAGACCCTCCCTCATAAAATTGGATACAGCCTTAGGATATGTACTACATCAATAGGTGCAATGAATCATTTTTATACAATTCTGAAAAGTTATGCAAGTTTTGGCTCTTACAGAAGCCAAGTTTTGGCTCTTTGGCTATCTGTCTTCACTTTTCTGTAATTAGCCATGGCTCTAAAGTTTCTCATGAATTCCACCAAGTTGATTTTAATTCAATTATCTAATTCTTTAATACCAAAACTATGAGTTAGTTGTGCATGTTGATGCTCCAGATACAGGACATAGAAACTTTAGAGATATAACATTTCATATAGGAATGTAACATTTGTAATCATTGCCTAATTTTTGAAATTTTATTTTTATTGAAACAAAGTAGAGGGCAAAGTTGGCAGTAATTATAAGCAAATTGAAGCCAGAATTTTCATTTTTTCCCACACAATATATTATGAGAAAAGTCAGATTTAAATAAGTAAAAATAGTTTAACTGATGAAAATTGTGTTAATAAATAAAATTTTTGCTAAACATTTGGCCTGAAAATTTTTAGGAGACAAGGAGGGGATGTTAATTGAGATTTTGCCCTTGGCACAAAAGAGGCCAGAACCCTCACTCTCTAGGAATTATTAAACCAACTGGTATGAAAATGATAACAAAAGGGACTAAAAAAGGGTGGATCCTCCTTGGTTTTCAGAACAAAAAATAACATACAGACTGGGCTAAGAAGAGGTGCATTCTTTTAAGGACTTAAAATCAGAACCTTTCATTAGAATGTATATTTGCATAGCTTTTGATTTATTAATGCATTTTATATATTATGCACACCATAAACAATAGCTTATTATTCCCTAACTTTCCATTTCTGTATTAAAAAGGTATTTTGCACTGCAATAAGAAATCAAAAGGTTTGCTAAAGGAAATAAGTACATTTTCTGTATATTGGGTTTTCTATTTTAAGTAGGTTCTAGTATAGGTAGGTTTTGCTGTACTTCTTTCAAAATTCTAGAATTTAAAAAGACTTTTTCTTATTATAAACTTAGTTCAGCTTTAGGATATAAACACCATTAGGTAGGGGAGGGGGCATTTTTTTATTGAAAGTAATTGTTGGTCAGCTTTTTCATAAAATTTCAATTTGTCAATATTTCAAATGGCCAGAAAAAATAATGATACCATAATATTGAAAATTAAAAAAGAGTAAATATTTTGCTGTTCATATTATTGACTTATGAATAAAGTGAACATATCCCTTGATGCCTTTTTTTGGGCTCTTTCCAAATATACTAATCACTTTTGCTGCAAATGAATTTTATCCCCACCCCTATATATACCAATTCAGGGTTTATATTTGCATATCAGTGGGAGGGAGTTTAAACTTACCTCTTGTTTGCATCAGAAATAACCTTTACCCCTACCCCATAATGTGCAAGTATATACCCTGATTTGGTATATGTAGGGGTGGGGGGTAAAATTTATTTATGACAAAAGTGATTATCATATTTGAAAAGAGCATAAAAAAGACATTGAGTGGTATGTTTTACTTTATTGATAAGTCAATAATATGAAATAATCAATCTATTTTCATTTGTCTTATATGCAGAAAATTTTTCATACTACCTACCCTTTAAATGCATTCCTCTCGACTATATTTAAAATGAATTACTAAATTGTTTGTTGATTTGATAATTCAAAGCTTTGCTTCAGAAAATTAAATTTATTGACTTTAAATGTACCAATATTCACTTAAAAGCTTTATTTAGGCATCAATTTTCTCTATATTTATGAAATAGAATCAAAAGAAGTCTTGATAAAAAAAAATTATCCTTTTAATATAATAAAACTAAACTAAAAGTCACCAATACATTGATTCTAGAACTAACCTTCCTGTAATGTTGATTTTTATCAAAAATACATGTGATTTTTGAAATATGCCTGGTACTCTGTAAGGTACAATTGTCAGTCCAGCCTTTTAGAGATTAAATTAAAAAAAACAAGTTTTTTAAACTGAAAGTAAGGAGCAACATTAAAACTTAAAACAAACAGAAATTATTCCGTATATGAAAGGGACAGTCCCCTCCTCAACACCTTGCTCTTTACGCTAAAGTTTTTTATTGTTTAAAAAAAATAGAGTTGTGAGACAGTCACACTTTAGCATAAAGAGCAAGGGGTTGAGGAGGGGACAGCCACTTTCATATATGGAATAATTTCTGTTCGTTTTAAAATTTAATGTTGCTCCTTACTTTCAGTTTAAAAAACTTGTTTTTTTATTTAATTTTTGAACATTTTTCAGTTAATGCAGGTTTTGATCTTGGCTCACAGTACATGAATAATTAAAATAAAATTTGCATATTAATTTACTTTTATTTGGTTAAATGGCTTTCTTGAAACTTCTTTAATTTTATTTACAAAGGTTTTTATTAGTAATAAATATATGTAACTTATGAATTAACTTACATAATGAAGTTCTATATTCATATATTTTTAATACGTATATTAGAGGTTTTGCCCCCTAGTCAGTACCTTGCTCTTTAAGCTAAAGTTCGAATTTTGTTCCAATTCTTTAAAAATGACTGCTTAATCACAAAGGCTCTTAATTAGAATAAAAAGCTCTTATGAAAGTACTAAAAAATCTTTGGCTTAAAGAGCAAGGTATTGACTAGGGGGTGAACCCAAACATATATGTAATATTTTCTGTTTGTTTTAGGTTTTGATATAGCTTCTGTTGCAGTTGAAAAACTTATATTTAATTTCTGATCTTTATTTAAATAATGCTGGGAAATCTGGCACCCCCTTCATAGCAATGTCCCTTCTCCCATGAAAACTTCCTTCATGGTAAGATCCTCCCACATAACCCCTGACCCACTACCAGAAAAAATCCCCTCTGAAAACGTCTGTATACTTCCCAATAACCAATACTATATGTTAACATTGGGTAAAGTTCATAACTTTCAGCCCTCCCCCTGGGGAATTAAGTCATCCTAAAAAACATAGTTATCATATTTTTGACCATGCTGAACAAAATGGCTATCTCACAATTTTGATCAGGTGACTTTGGGAAAAAAATGAGCATGGGAGGGGGCCTAGTTGCCCTCCATTTTTTTGGTCACTTAAAAAGGGCACTGGAACTTTTAATTTCCATTCGAATGAGCCCTCCCACAATATTCTAGGACCACTGGGTCAATACAATCACCCCAGGAAAAAAAACAACAAACAAATAAACACGCATCCATGATCTTTCTTCTGGCAAGAAATGCAAAATTCCACATTTTTGTAGATAGGAGCTTGAAACCTCTACAGTAGGGTTCTCTGATACGCTGAATATGATGGTGTGATTTTTATTAAGGTTCTATAACTTTTAGGAGGTCTTTTCCCCTTTTTTCAAAAATAAGCCAAATTTTCTCAGGTGCTTAACTTTTGATGGGTAAGATTAAACTTGATGAAACTTATATATTTGAAACACAATTAAAATCTGATTCTTTTAATGTATCTATTGGTGTCAAAATTCTGTTTTTTAGACTTTTGGTTACCATTGAGCTGGGTTGCTCCTTACTTACAGTTTGTTACCACAAACTGTTTGATTTGAAAGGGGTTAAGTCCCACTCTTTTTGCAGTAGCTCTTATAGCCTTGATTAGCCTTGTGATTTCACTTTGCTGTTGTGTTGTCAATGATGTTGTCAATGGTGTGCACTGTTCAAATACAAATTGTTTTCAGGGAAAGATGAATGATGCTCTGCTCTTTAGAGGATTTATGCAGAGGGTAGCCCTGCTCTTGTTTGTGATAATTTTTTTGTTCTAAGTTTGACATGATTATTAATTTCAATATCTGTTTAAGGAAACCAGTCACAAAACCCATCAAACAGGCTCTTTGCAAGAGACCACTACAGATAAATGATTGCAAAGCTGTGGCTTCTCAATGAGTAACAGTACTTAAATGATTCTTTTTGGACCTTAAGAGGGAGGGGGGAATTTACCTAGGTTAGGTTACATATTTAATATATGCTATGCTTTACCAAACATCCCCTCACCCCTAATTTGCAAATATATGGCCCAAATTTGTTTCTAAACTATTTTATATTCATCCTATTTTATTTCATTAGCATTAACCAAACTTGACTTCTTCACCAAAAATTGTTTTCAGCTTCACAACTTTGCTCAATCCCAATTTATAAGGTTTTAAAAATATGCAAATACATTTCCTAAATTTTGAAAAACAACATTAACATGGTGGTAAAATTTACTCAAATAATAGGAATTGCATTTTATGATAACTGAAAATTAAGGTAAAATGTTGTTTTGTCAAAATTTCAATAAGTATAACCCTGTCATGTAGGCAAATTTCAAAACCCTCTAGAGGAAGAAGCAGTAGAGGTAGGTATTTCAAAATACCTTTCCAGGACATAATTTAGCCTGTAGACCCCCCCTCTGAAAGTTTCATTTTCCTAACCTAACCCCTTTCCAAGATAGCAAAAGTAGAATTTTACCAAATTATTAAGGCCTAGTAGGCTATAATTTACAGCATATTATAAAGTATAAATATTGATATTATAATGTTTCCTTAAATAGGCTAATACTAGGGCAACCACTGTACTAGTACCTCAATTATTATTGTAAGCTAGGAATTATTGGGCCACATTTTAAAAGATTGTTGGTAAATTTTTTGCAGTTCATATTATTGACTTACGAATAAATTAAACAAACCACTTGATGCCTTTTTTATGCTCATTTTAAATATAATAATCATTTTTGTTGGAAATGAATTTTATCCCCACCCCTATATATACCAATTCAGGATATATATTTGCAAATTCGGGAGGGGGGGGGGGTTAATTTTTACCAAATCATATTATTGAGTAAAAGCTAAAGTGAATATACCATTCAATGCCTTTTTTTATGCTGATTACAAATATGATAATCAGTTTTGTTGGAAATTAATTTTAGCCCCCCCCCCTAACCTAACCTAAAACTCACCCCCAAATCTGCAAATATATATCCTGAATTGACAAATATAAGGGGGGGCTGGCTAATATTCACTTTATTTGAAAGTCAATAATATGATTTGGTAAAAATTTACCAATTTTATTTCTGATATAAATGAGAGGTAAGTTTAAGCTTTACCTCCACCCTCTCCTAATGTGCAAATAGCCTATATACCCTGAATTGGTATATATAGGGGTGGGGGTAAAATCCATTTCCAACAGAAATGATTATTATATTTGGAAAGACCATAAAAAAGGCATCAAGTGGTAGGCTAGCCTATGATTACTTTATTTGTAAGTCAATAGGCTAATATGAACTGCAAAAAATTGCCAATATTTTGCAGTTTGTACTAGGCTATTGACTAACAAAAAAGGTGAACATGCCACTTAATGCCTTTTCTCATGCTCTTTACAAATATAATCATTTTGTCAAGTGAATTTTACCCCCACCCCTATAGGCCTATATACCAATTCACAGTACATATTTGCACATTGGGGGGGGTGAAGTTTAAACTTACCACTCATTTGCATCAGAAATGAAATTTACTCCCATCCCCTTTAATGTGCAAATAGGCCTATTCACCATGAATTGGTATATAGAGGGGTAGGGGCAAAATTCATTTGTAACCAAATTGATTACTATTCTTGGAAAGAGCATAAAAAAGGCATCAAGTGGTATGTTTACTTTATTTTCAAGTCAGTAATATGAGCTGCGAAATAATTACCAGATTGTTGAGTAGGAAAATAGCCTAGATTTCTGCTGAAAATAATTAAATTTACAAAGGCAAATGCCCAGGGAAAGGGTTAAGCTATTTGTGTGGCTATTTTTGCTGAGCATTGCAGGGTTTTATAGTTCGTTTTGCTTGCCCAAGAAACAAGATTACCTTATTGTAATATCATAAAAATTCCTAGCAACTTGCCCAGTTGTGAACTATTTATTTCTTTTTCTTCTGCTTCCCATTTTAATAGTACGGTTACTTTTTTGTTAAGTATGAACAGATTAGGTGGTTTTTCGCGTTGTCGGTCGGATTAACCAGTGATGCAAACCGCTGGCTGACAAAATCCTCGTTTTTTCACCCTTTTTGATTTTATTTTTCATTTTGTTACTTTCTCTCTTCTCTGAGTTTCGTTTAACCAGTGATAAAATTGATTCAGTCAACTTGAATATTTTTCGCAACAGTAGATGTGTAAAAATAGAAAACAAAAACACAGCGTTAACACGTGAATCCAAAACATTAGGGCCGTTTTTTCCCTCATATCAATGTGCTAATGTCTTACATCTTTTGTCAGAAAACGCTTTAAAGTGAAATCTTTGAACAAAGATCTTACATCTTTTGTCGTTTCATGCAAACGTCTTTCATCATTCTGCTCTGATCAGCGGTCTGAGAACAATGATGAGTATATCATCAAAGTTCTCTCATCATTGTTCTATATTATGCCTGTTTTTACACTCATCAATGTGCTAAGATCTTAAATCTTTTGTCAGAAAACGCTTAAAAGTGAAATCTTTGAACATAGATCTAACATCTTTGGTCGTGTTTGTGCAAACGTCTTTCATCATTTTGCTCTGATCAGTGGTCAGAGAAGAATGATGAGTATATAATCAAAGTTCTCTTCTTTTTCTTCTATGTGGCAGAGCAAAGGCGTTCTTCACACTTTCTGCTAACATCAGTGAGCTGTAAGATCTTAGAAGAAAGATGACTTAAAAAAAACGATAATCTTTGCAAAAAGATGTAAGATCTTAGATGTGGTGCTAAAAAACAAGCCTATTGTAGAACAGTGGCGGTCTTTATACTTTTTGCTAACATCAGTGAGCTGCACTGTAAGATTTTAGAAAAAAGATGAGTTTAAAAACGATAATCTTTGTAGAAAGATGCAAGATCTTAAATGTAAGATCTTAGTACTTAAAAAACGGGCTTATTAACGTATTAATTTATAATAGCCCACTACCCGATTCTATACATTATTCTTCTTATTGACATAAAAGCAATTACCCTACCAATGCACACCCCCCTTGATGAACCAAAGTGGCTGGCGTGCATTATCAGAAAAAGGTAAAATTCTAATTTAGGAGCTTTTGGCTATTTTGGAAGGTAACTGAGTTAGTTGAATGAAAATCTCTGGAATATATCTAGAGCCCGACTTATCTCTTGTAAAAGCACTTATCTCCACTCTTTCTCCCTATGGAAGGCACAGACCTTTGATGACCTTTAAGTTTGTTGTGTTATAAAAGTGAACCCTGCAAAATACAAATTCAATTTTAGTGAAGTCCTTTGCTCATTCCCAATTCGTTAGGTTTGAAATATTTATACTGGATGGTGTTTGCAGCAAAATGTGCACGTTTTATAGCTTTTGACTTTACACGCGAAGCAAGTAATATTCATGTTTATAGACTTTTTTGACTCCCTCGTATAAACAATTGAAACTGATATCCTGCTGCAAAACAGTATTGGGAAGATACTTGGGTACATTTTTAAGTATTTAAATACATTTTTTCAAGAGGGCTGTAACTGCATATTTTCACTATGATATGCGTTGGGAGATATTTTGAAAGTGAGGAGTGATGTTTATTTTTTATGATTTAGAATTAGTTGTTATTTTTGGAACCAGCTTGATAAAAAAAAAAAATATGAGAAAACATGGCTAAGGGCCGGACACTCATAGTTTTTTTTTTGGCACAAATTTACCAAATCGGCTAAAAATTGCAAAGAGACGGCTGGAATTTGAGCCTGTTTTTTTTTTAGGGAGGTTTCTGAAGCCAAATTTGCAGAGCGCTAAGGTAATACTTTATACAAAATAGTGTACAGAAGTCAAAGCTTCTGAATTAAGTTTAAGCTCCACTCCCATTTATTATAAATGACGCAGAAACTTTTAAAGTTAATAACAGAGTTACGTTACACGGATTGTTACTTAATTGGTTATATTGCAATTTTATTCATTATATAAGTCAGATAAATTTAAATAAGATGTTTTTTTAGACCAGGGCACTTCGTATCGAAGAAATTCTCGTAAAAACTTCGAAAAGCGCTCATTCTATTCGAAATTGAAAGGGCTTGTGCCCTTTTTAATAGTCAAAAGTGCTTGGAGGGAAATTAACCCCCTCCCATGCCCAAAATTTCCCCAATCACATCCAATCAAAATTTTGTTATATCCATTTTGTTCAACGTAGTTAAAAGGTACGGAAATTATATATTTGAGGATGACAGCCCCTAAAGCCCTCAGGGCAAGGGTATAAGTTATGCCCTGGGGATATACAAAGTTTATATAGAAAGGGTGATCCTATAACCTACGGAGGGGGTTTATTAGATTGCTAATAAAAATTTTTAGTGCCTTTGTTGAAACTAAGAGTGATGGGAGGTTAGGTAAACCCCTCCCCCCACACCTCGTATTTTCCAAATGCATCTGATAAAGAAATTTGAGATGAAGATTTGTTGCCCTAGAAACTTCAAAAAAGGCTCATTCTACTGCCCTAAAGTGATTGAAGGGCAACTAACTCTCCTTCCACGCCCACCATTTTCCCAAAAAACGACCAATCAAGATTTTTTATAGCCATTTTGTTTAACGTTAATAAAAGGTCTGGAAATTATGTCTTTGAGGATGACAGACCCCCCCCCCCCCCAGAGCCCTCAGAGCAAGGTTTTTAAGTTGTGCCTTGGGGGAATATAAGGTATATATAGAAAACGTGATCGTATAATATTCGGAGGGGGCTGATTTGATTGTTAATCAGAACTTATAGTGCCCTTTTTAAGATTTATATTGACCGGAGGGTGGATACCCCCCGCCAAACACACACCTCGTATTTTCCCGAAATGCATCTGATAGAAATTTTGAGATTGTCATTTGTTGTCGTAGATACTTCGAAAACACCTCATTCGATTGGTTATTGAAAGGGATAGTGCCGTTTTGAATAGGCAAAAGTGATTGGAGGGCAAATAATCCCTCCTCCCACGCCCACCATCTCACCAAATACGTTTAATCAAAATTTTTATACCCATTTTGTTCAACATAACTGAAAGGTTTGGAAATTACGTCTTTGAAGATGACAACCCTCACCCCGCAGCTCTCAGGACAAGAGCTATAAGTTATACCCTGGGGACATTTAATGCATATATAGAAAGGGTGATTGTATAAACTTCGAATGGGCTCACTGGATAGGTAATCAGAAGTTCTAGTGTCCTTTTTAAGACTCAAAGCGATCGGAGGGTGGATACGTCCCCCCACACCTCGTATTTTCCGGAATCCATCTGATAAAAATTTTGAGATGGCCATTTGTGGTCGTAGAAACTTTGAAAAAAGCTCGTGTGATTGGAAGTTGAAAGGACCATTGCCGTTTTTAATAGTCTGAAGAGATTGGAGGGCAACTAACCCGCCTCCCACGCCCACAATTTTCTCACACAAATCCAATCAAAATTTTAAGATAGCCATTTTGTTCAACGAAACTAAAGGGTCCAGAAACTACGTCTTTGAGGATGACAAACTCCCTACAGCCCTCCAGCAAGGGTTGTAAGTTATGCGCTGGGGCATATAAGGTTTATACAGGTGATCGTATAACTTTGGAGGGGGCTCATCGGATTTATAATCAGGAGTTTTAGTGTCATTTTTAAAATTAAAAGTGATCGAACTGTGGATACCCCCCCCCCCCAACCTCGTATTCTCCCGAAATGCATTTGATAAAAAATTTGAGATGGTCATTTCTTGTCGTAGAAACTTCAAAAAATGCTCATTCGATTGGAAATTGAAAGGGCTACAGCCCTTTTTATTAGTCAAAGTGATTGGAGGACAACAAGCCGCTCCCCTTCCCCACACTCATTAATCCCCGAAACACATCTAATAAAATTTTTAGATAACCATTTTGTTCAACTTAGTTGAAAATCTGGAAATTATGTCTTTGACAACACCCATACTTTCTCCACAAAAGAACAAAGTTTGCACTTCACAGTAAAAAAATGGCTGTGGATTTTCAGTCTAGTATACATATACTGATATATATTCCTTAGTTTTAAAATTTTTTTATTTATTAAAGTTAAAAACGTGAAAGCATTTTAAACGTATTTTGTCATTTAATTTCGTAGGGTTAGAGTGGCTTTTGAGTCTTCAATGGAAAAGTGAACGCAAAACAGGTATTTTTGTTTAAAAAAAACACAAGACAAGACAAGTTTGTTCTAAAATTATATTAATAACTGATTTGTGTTCTAACTATTCTAACTATTACAGAGCTATTATAACTATTATTTTACGAAACTTAAATTTTTTTTTATTTGCTATATTACTAATATTTTGAGTTAACTATTTGTTCAAAAGTAGTCAAAAGATCACATAGCAAGGCCTTTCGGGTTGACACAACCCCCCGGAGTCTGGGGGCCTGGGTTGTAAGTTTTACTCCGGGGTATATCAGTTTTTTATGGAAGGTGTGGTTGTTTGAACTTTAAAGGAACCTCATTTGGCTGGAAATGTATAATTCTAGTTCCCTTTTAAGAGTCAAAATTAATGTAGGTCAACTAGCCCCCCCCCCTTCCTATAAACCTGTTTTTCTCAAACGCTTCCAATCAAAATTGTGAGATGGCCATTTTGTTCACAACTGTCCAAAGAGCATATAAGAATGGCTTCAAGGTAGACACAACCCTCCAGAGCCCAGGTGCAAGGGTTGTCAGTTATGCCCCAGGCATATAAGGCGCATAAGGAACGGATGGTCGTTTAAACTTTGGATCAGATTAGGCTCATTCGATTAGAAGTCGGAAGATCTAGGGCCCTTTTTAACACTCAAAAGTGAAAGAAGGACAACTAGCCTCCCTCCACAATCCTCTCATTCACATCCTCTCAAAACGAGCAGAAATTCACATGAGTAGGGCTCGAAACCTCTATGCCTTCCCTAGGCCAGAGCATAATTTGCACTGTACTGAAAAAAAATATAAGTGTTTTACTTTTTATAACTTTAATAAATCAAATAATATTATCATTTTGATTGCTAAAAATCAGTATATGTCTGAAAATGCACATTCATTTGTATTTTTTCAGTAAAGTGCAAATTATGTTCTGGCCTTGGGAAGGCATAGGGTTTTTGAGCCCTACTCATGTTAATTTCTGCTCCTTTTGAGTTCGACTCGGTTATTTATTGTAATTTTCTGTTGTTTTGGGTTTTATCGATGCTGATTTGTGGCAGTTTCACGCTTGATAGATTATTTGATTTTATTTTTGCTCATTTTTGGTTTAATGGAGTTCTTTACTTTTCTTTGAAAAAATTATTTTGTAGAAAATTTTTTTAAATTAATTTCTGTTCGTTTTATACTGAACTAGTCTTTTCAGGGAAAAAGAAAATAATTCTTTAAATATTTTAGTTTTTTAAGACTTCATAATTTGGCCTTCTATATGTATGCTGGAGAAAAATTTTCAGCAAGTGCGGTTTTAGAAAAGGTAGAGGATGTGTTGACCAAATTTTCACTCTTAGGTTAATAATTGAGAAGTGCCTAAGTTTTACCTTTGGTCCTCAGTTTTATAGATTATGAGCAAGCGTTCGATTCTGTTGATAGAGGAGCTTTAGTAAAGGTTTTATCCTTGTATGGTATACAAGACAAATACATTAAAGTTATTAGTGCTATGTACGATAATAACACTGTTGAGTTTAAGGTATGAAATGAGGTTAGAAGCTGGTTTTGTATTAAATAAGGAGTTAAGCAGGATTGTGCTCTATCCCCCTTTATATGGATCATTTTGATGGACTTTGTTTTAAGGAGCACAGGAAAGGCAATAGACCACGGAATAGGCACAGGAAAGGAAAGACCACGGAATCAAATGGGGAGGGAAAAGTCTCCTGGACTTGGATTATGCTGATGATTTAAGCATCCTAGATGAAAGTGTGACCAAAATGAATGAAGTTTTAGAGGTTTTGCGAGTTCAGGGTGCTAGAATTGGTTTGAAAATTAATGTTAGGAAGACTAAGTCACTATGGCTAGGAATAAGTGAAGATGAAAAGGTGACGTTGGGTAATGAAAAGATTGATCAGGTCGGCAGCTTCACTTACCTTGGTAGTATTATTAGTAAAGATAGTGGGAGCAGTGAAGATGTTAAAAATAGAATAGCCAAGGCTCAGGGTGTTTTTTCACAGTTAAAAAAAGTCTGGAAGAATAGGAAGATAAGTCTGCTAACCAAGATTAGAATCTTAGAAGCTACAGTGATGACAGTAGTCAAATATGGCTCTGAAGCATGGACGCTCCGAAAAGCGGATGAAGATTTGCTAGATGTTTTCCAGAGAAATTGCTTAAGGATTGTTCTGAGTACCCGGCTGACTGACCGTATCTCAAACAAAAGGCTGTACGAAAAATGTGGTTCAATACTGCTTTCTAGGTCTATAATGAAAGAAAGGTTGAGGTGGTTAGGACAAGTTGTGCGGATAAAGGATGACAGATTGCTGAAGATTGTTCTTTTCGGCTAACCGTCTAAGGCTAAACGGACAGCAGGTCGTCCCCGTCTGGAGTGGGTGGACGTTATTAAGAAAGATTTGAAGAAAATAGGAACTTCGTGGGTGGGTGCAGAAAGAGAGGCTTTGAATAGATTGAGGTTGAGGAGGAGCGTGCGAAGCTGTGTTGGCCTCATGCGGCTTGGTGCTGCGATGAGTTGTTAGTAGGGGATACTGCTCAGATGCCTTATTGGGAATTAGCATTAACACAGTGCATTTTGATTTAATCCTAAGGTAAAATTTAGTTTTTAAACATAATGGACAAAAGAGACGTGGGCGTGGAGCCCACGTAATGGGCGTGGGAGGGAGATTAGTTACCCTTCATTCACTTTTGCCTTTAAAAAAGGGCACTAGCCCTTTCAATTTCCAATCGAAAGAGCCCTTTTCGAAGTTCCTAAGACATTTCCTTCGAAACGAAAACATTGATCTTTAGTATAAAAATGTCAAGCCTTCCAATCACTTTCGACTATTAAAAAGGGCACTAGCCCTTTCTATTTTCAATCAAATGAGCTCTTATCGAAGTTCCAAGACAACTCCTTCGATACAAAGTGCCCTGGGCTAAACAAAAAAAAAGGAAAAAAATGATAAAACATTTTACCCACATCGATCTTTACTATAAAAATGTCAAGCATTCTAATCACTTTCGACTATTTAAAAGAACACTAACCCTTTCAATTTCCAATCGAATGAGCCCTTTTTGAGTTTCTACGACAACGCTATCTGTAAAAACCTTATATGCCTAAGATCATAAATTAAAACCCTTGCCCTGAGGGCTGGGTGCGGGTTGCCATCCTCAAAAGCCTAATTTCCAGAACTTTCAACTACGTTACACAAAATTGCTATCTCAAAATTTTGATCTGATGTGTTTGGGGAAGTGGTGGGCGTGAGAGGGGCGTTAGTTGCTATCTATTCACTTTCAACAATTAAAAAATGCACTATCCCTTTCAATTTCCAATCGAATGAGCCCTTTTGAAGTTTCAGTGGCAACGCTTTCAATAAAAACCTTAAATGCCTCCTCGGCATAACTTACCACCCTACCCCCTGAGGGCTGGGGGAGGGGTCATCCTTAAAAACCTAATTTCTGGACCTTTCAACTTAGTTGAACAAAATAGCTATCTCAAAATTTTGATTTGATGTGTTTGGAGAAATGGTGGGAGTGAGAGAGGGGCTACTTGCCATCCAATCACTTTCGACTATTAAAAATGGCACTAGCCGTATCAATTTCCAATCGAATGATTCCTTTTTGAAGTTTCTATGACAACGCTTTTTATAAGAAAAAACCTTATATGCCTCCAGGGTATAACTTACAACCCTTGCCCTGAGGGCTCTGGGGGGAGTGTCATCCTCAAAAACATAATTTTTAGAATTTTTAACTACATCACACCAAATGGCTATCTCAAAATTTTCATTGGATGTGTTTGGAAAAATGGTGGGTGTGCATGGGGTATTAGTTGCCTTCCAATCACTTTCGACTATTAAAAAGGGTACTAGCAATTTTAATTTCCAATGAAATGAGCCCTTTTTGAAGTTTCTACAACAACACTTTCAATAAAAACCTTAAATGCCCCCAGGGCATAACTTACAACCCTTGCCCTGAGAGCTTGGGGGGGGGGTGTCATCCTGAAAGACCTAATTTCCAGAAATTCCAACTACATTCAACAATATAGCTATCTCAAAATTTTGATTGGATGTGTTTGGGGAAAAGGTGGGCGTGAGAGGGGGGTTCGTTGCCCTCCTGTCACTTTCGACTATTTAAAAGGGCAATAGCCCATTGATTTTTCAATCGAAAGAGCTTTTTTTGAAGTTTCTACGACAACACTTTCTATAAAAACCTAATATACCCCAAGGGCAGTACCCTGAGTACTGTGGGAAGTGTCCTCCTCAAAAACATAATTTCTATCTGGAAATCAACTACGCTGAACAAAATGGCTAGCTCAAAATTTTGATTGGATCTGTTTGGAGAAATGGTGGGCGTGGAAGGGGTGTTAGTTCCCTTCCAATCACTTTCGACTCTTGAAAAGAGCACAAGCCACTCCAATTTCCAATCGAATGAGCCCTTTTCGAAGTTTCTACGACAAATCTTTCGATACGAAGTGCCCTGGTCTAAGACCAATAACCAAAAAACAAAAATAATAGGCTACATTGTGCCAACATCTTTCTTTACTTAGGCAGCGCTATTGCGCTGCCTATGAACAAAAGATCGGAAGGCAAGGAGCCCTTCTCTCAGGTCTGTTCATTGTCAAAACGCATCCAGTCAAAATTTTGAGACAGCCATTTTTTCAGCGTAGTAGAGCGGTCCAGCAGCTATGTCTTTAGGATGTTGGGTATCCCACCCCGTGTAATTGGCCCATTATGCTTTAAAACTAAATATTGTTCAAACTAAATCAAAAGAAATTGTGTTTATGGTCGCCAAAAAGACACCTCAGCAATACATCGAGAACGACCGGGAGTAGTAAGTTAAAACTTTTGGGATTAATACTATTACTACTTCTGCTCATACAATTTAAATAAATAACAGGAGCGTAAGTGTATCCAGGTTTTGAAAGGGCATACATACAATCTCCTTTGGGAATGATACTCCTTTGGGAATGATACTGTTTTAGTTTTCAGGTCAACTTCAGGAGTTATAAAATCAAATTAAAAAATACTGTTCGTGTCAGGATTAAAATTGTTGGAAAAGTTTCTCCAACATACAAATAGCAACCCAAACTATGGAATTTTATAGAAATTAATTATAAAACTTTTTCCACAAAATAAGTTTTTAAAAGAAAAGTAAAGAACTCCATTAAAGAAAAAATGAGCAAAAATAAAATCAAATATTCTACCAAGCGTGAAACTACCACAAATCAGCATCGATAAATAAATGAAACCCAAAACGAGGAGAAATTAAAATAAATAACCGAGTCAAACTCAAAACGAGCAGAAATTAACAAAGTTGGGCTCAAAACCCCTATGCCTTCCCAAGGCCAGAACATAATTTGCACTTTACTGAAAAAAATACAAATGAATGTGCATAGTCAGTTTAATATACATTTACTGATATTTAGTAATCAAAATGTTAATGTTATTTGATTTATTAAAGTCATAAAAGTAAAAATATTTATAACTTTTTCAGTGAAGTGTAAATTATGTTCTGGCCTTGGGAAGGCATAGTGGTTCTGAGCCCAACTTATGTTAATCGTTTTGAGTTTGACTCGCTTATTTATTATAATTTCTGCTCGTTTTGGGTTTCATTTATTTATCGATGCTGATTTATGGTAGTTTCAAGCTTGGTACATTATTTGATTTTATTTTTGCTCATTTTTTGTTTAATGGAGTTCTTTAATTTTCTTTAAAAAACTTATATTGTGGAAAAAGTTTTTTATTTAATTTCTGTTCGCTTTATATTGACATAGTCTTTTCAGAGAACAAAAAAATAATACTTTATATCTTTTCGTTTTTTTAAGAATTTATAGTTTGGCCTGCTATTTGTATGCTGGAGAAAAATTTTCACCAATTCTTAACAGCATACACCCTCTTAAAAATCTGGAAACAAATAGTAGTGTTTAATTTAGTTTCATACCTCCTCTAGTTGACCTGAAATGGACAACTTTTGATACCATTCGCAAAAAATCTGTTTACTTTCTTTGATAGTTTGAATACACTTACGCTCTTTTGATTTGGTTAAATTTTAAGAGCACAAACAGCCCCGACAGTTTGAATATAATACCCTCAGTCGTCCTTGGGATACTGCTGAGATGCCTTATTGGGAAATAGCATTAACACAGTGCATTTTATTTAATCTTATGGCAGCATTTAGATTTTAAACATAAAGTAAAATGGAAGGGTGGGCGTGGGAGGGGGATTAGCTTCCCTCCAATCACTTTCGACTATTAAAAAGGGCATCAGCCCTTACTATTTTCAATCGATTAAACCCTTTTCGAAGTTCCTACGACAACTCCTTTGATACAAAATGCCCTGGTCTAAACAACAACAACAACAAAATAATACATTATATCCACATCGATCTTTACTATAAAAATGTCAAGCCTTCCAATTACTTTCGACTATTAAAAAGGGCATTAGGCCTTTCGAATTCCAATCGAATGAGCCTTTTTCGAGTTTCTACGAAAAAACTTCCTATAAACACCTTATGTGGCCCCAGGGCATAAATTACAACTCTTACCCTAAGGGCTGTGAGGGTGGTTGTCATCCTCTAAGATCTAATTTCCAGAACTTTCAACTACGTTACACAAAATGGCTATCTCAAAATTTAGATTGGATGTGTCTGGGAAAATGGTGGGCGTGAGAGGGGCTTTAGCCTTTCTCCAATCACTTTCAACTATTAAAAAAGGCACTAGCCCTTTCAATTTCCAATCTAATAAGCCCTTTTGAAGTTTATATGACAATGCTTTCTATAAAAACCTTATATGCCCCCAGGGGATAACTTACAACCCTTGCCCTGAGGGCTGGGTGGGGGAGGGGGGGGGGTTTGTCATCCTCGCAGACCTAATTTCCAGAACTTTCTACTACGTTGAACAAAATGGCTACCTGAAAATTTTCATTGGATGTGTTTGGGGAAATGGTGGGCGTGAGAGAGGGGCTATTTACCGTCCAATCGCTTTCAACTATTAAAAAGGGCACTATCCCTCTCAGTTTCCAATTGAACGAGCCCCTTTTGTAGTTTTTACGACAACTCTATTATTAAAAACCTTATATGCCTCCTGGGCATAACTTACAACCTTTGCCCTGCGGACTCTCGAGGGTTTGTCATCCTTAAATACAAAAATTCCAGAACTTTCAACTACGTTGAACAAAATGGCTATCTCTAAGCTTTGATTGAATGTGTTTGGGGAAATGTAGGGCGTGAGAGGGGGGTTAATTACTCTCCACTTACTTCGACTGTTAAAAAGGGCAATTTCAATTTCCAATCAAATGAGCCCCTTTTGAAATTTCTACAACAACTTTCTATATAAATCTTATATGCCCTCAGGGCACAAATTACAACCCTTGCACAGAAAGCTCTGATAGGGTTTTTATCCTAAAAGACCTAATTTCCAGAACTTTCAACTACGTTGAACAAAATGGATATCTCAAAATTTTGATTGGATGTGTTTGGGGAAATGGTGGGCATGAGAGGTAGTTGCCCATTTCAATAAAAACATTATATGCCCCCAGGGCATAACTTATAAAGCTTGCCCTGAAGACTATGGGGAGAGTGTCCTGCTCAAAGGTATGATTTCCTGAAAATTAAACTTCGTGGAACAAAATAGCTATCAAGAAATTTTGATCAAATATGTTTGGGAAAATAGTGGGCGTGGAAGGGGTGTTTGTTGCCTTTCAATCACTTTCGACTATTAAAAAGGGCACTAGCCATTTCAATTTCCAATCGAATGAGTCATTTTTGAAGTTTCTACGATGACGCGTTCAGTAAAAGCCTTATATGCCCCCAGGGCATAATTTACAACCCTTGCCCTGAGGGCTGTGGGCGAGTGTCCTCCTCAAAAACATAATTTCTATCTGGAAATCCAAAACACTGAATAAAATGGCCATCTAAAAATTTTGATTGGATATCTTTGAGGAAAAGGTCGGCGAGGGAGGGGGGCTAGTTGCCCTCCAATCACTTTCGACTATTAAAAAAGGCACTAGCCCTTTGAATTTAAAATCGAATAAGCCCTTTTTCAAGTATCCATGACAAATATTTCAATAGAAACTTATATGCCCCAGGGCATAACTTATAACCCTTGCCCTGAGGACTGTGAGGAGAGTGTCCTGCTCAAAGGTATAATTTCCTGAACTTTAACTGCCTGGCACAAAATGGCTATTTAAAAATTTTGATTGGATGTGTTTGGGGAAATGGTGGGCGTGGATGGGGTGTTAGTTGCTTTACAATTACTTTCGACTGTTAAAAAGGGCACAAGCCATTTCAATTTCTAATCAAATTTTGAACTTTCTACGACAACACGTTCTATAAAATACTTTATATCCCCCCAGGGCATAACTTACAACCATTGTCCTGAGGGCTGTGACGAGGTTGTCATCCTCAAAGACCTAATTTCCAGAGCTTAAAACTACGCCGAACAAAATGGCTATCTCAAAATTTTGAGTGGATGTGTTCGGGGTAATGATGGGCGTGGAGGGGGGGGGGATAGTTGCCCTCCAATCACTTTCGACTATTAAAAAGGGTACTATCCCTTTGATTTCCAATCGAATGAGCCTGTTTTGTAGTTTCTTCGACAACGACGCCTTCTATAAAAACCTTATATGCCCCCAGGCCATAACTTAAAACCCTTGACCTAAGGGTTATGAGGGACTGTCCTCCTCAAAAACATATTTTCCATCTGGAAACAACTGCACTGAACAAAATGGCTATCTCAAAATTTTGATTGATGTGTTTGGCAGAATGATGGGCGTGGGGGGGGGAGCTAGTTGCCCTCCAATCACTTTCAACTATTAAAAAGGGCACTAGCCCTTTGAGTTTCCAATCAATTGAGCCTGTTTTGAAGTTTCTACGACACCACCTTCTATAAAAACCTTATATGCCCCCAGGAAAAAACTTAAAACCCTTGCCCTGAGGGTTGTGGGGGAGTGTCCTCCTCAAAAACATATTTTCTACCTGGAAATCAATTACGCTGAACAAAATGGATATCTCAAAATTTTTTATTGGATGTGTTTGGGGGAATGATAGGCGTGGAGGAGGGGGGCTAGTTGCCCTCCAATCACTTTCGACTATTAAAAAGGGCATCAGCCCTTACTATTTTCAATCGATTGAACCCTTTTCGAAGTTCCTACGACAACTCCTTTGATACAAAGTGCCCTGGTCTAAACAACAACAACAAAAAAAAATAATACATTATATCCACATCGATCTTTACTATAAACATGTCGAGCCTTCCAATAACTTTCAACTATTAAAAAGGGCATTAGGTCTTTAGAATTCCAAGCGAATGAGCCTTTTTCGAGTTTCTACGAAAAAACTTCTAATAAACACCTTATGTGGCCCCAGTTCATAAATTATAACTCTTACCCTAAGGGCTGTGAGGGTGGTTGTCATCCTCTAAGACCTAGCTTCCAGAACTTTCAACTGCGTTACACAAAATGGATATCTCAAAATTTTGACTGGATGTGTGTGGGAAAATGGTGGGTGTGAGAGGGGCGTTAGTCTTTCTCCAATCACTTTCAACTATTAAAAAAGGCACTAGCCCTTTCAATTTCCAATCAAATGAGCCCTTTTGAAGTTTCTACGACAACGATTTCAATAAAAGCCTTATATGCCCCCAGGGAATAACTTACAACCCTCACCCTGAGGGGTGGGTGGGGCGGGGCTGTCATCCTCACAGACCTAATTTCCAGAAGTTTTTACTACGTTGAACAAAATGGCTATCTGAAAATTTTGATTGAATGTGTTTAGAAGAATGGTGGGCGTTAGAGAGGGGTTAGTTACCGTCCAATCACTTTCAACTATTAAAAAGGGCACTATCTCTCTCAATTTTCAATTGAATGAGCCCCTTTTGAAGTTTTTATGACAACTCTATCATTAAAAACCTTGTATGCCCCCTTGGAATAGCTTAAAACCTTTGCCCTGGGGACTCTCGGGGGTTTGTCATCCTTCAATACATAATTTACAGAACTTTCAACTACGTTGAACAAAATGGCTATCTCTAAGCTTTGATTGAATGTGTTTGGGGAAATGGAGGGCATGAAAGGGGGGTTAATTACTCTCCACTTACTTTCGACTATTAAAAAGGGCAATTTCAATTTCCAGTCAAATGAGCCCCTTTTGAAATTACTACAACAACTTTCTATATAAACCTTATATGCCCCCAGGGCACAAACTACAACCCTTGCACAGAAAGCTCTGATGAGTTTTTTATCCTAAAAGACCTAATTTCCAGAACTTTCGACTACGTTGAACAAAATGGATAACTCAAAATTTTGATTGGATGTGTCTGGGAAAATGGTGGGTGTGAGAGGGGCGTTAGTCTTTCTCCAATCACTTTCAACTATTAAAAATGGCACAAGCCCTTTCAATTTCCAATCAAATGAGCCTTTTGAAGTTTCTACGACAACGCTTTCAATAAAAACCTTATATGCCCCCAGGGGATAACTTACAACCCTCGCCCTGAGGGCTGGGGGGGGCGGGTTGTCATCCTCACAGACCTAATTTTCCAGAACGTTTTACTACGTTGAACAAAATGACTATCTGACAATTTTGACTGAATGTGTTTAGGGGAATGGTGGGCGTGAGAGAGGGGTTAGTTACCGTCCAATCACTTTCAACTATTAAAAAGGGCTCTATCCCTCTCAATTTCCAATTGAATGAGCCCCTATTGAAGTTTTTACGACAACTATATCATTAAAAACCTTATATGCCCCCTGGGCATAACTTACAACCTTTGCCCTGGGGACTCTCGGGGGTTTGTCATCCTTAAATACATAATTTCCAGAACTTTCAACTACGTTGAACCAAATAGCTATCTCTAAGCTTTGATTGACTATGTTTGGGGAAATGGTGGGCATGAGAGGGGGTTAATTGCTCTCCACTCACTTTCGACTATTAAAAAGGGCAATTTCAATTTCCAATCAAATGAGCCCCTTTTGCAATTTCTACAACAACTTTCTATATAAACCTTATATGCCCCCAGGGCACAAACTACAACCCTTGCACAGAAAGCTCTGATGAGTTTTTTATCCTAAAAGACCTAATTTCCAGAAACTTCGACTACTTTGAACAAAATAGATATCTAAAAATTTTGATTGGATGTGTTTGGGGAAATGGTGGGTGTGAAAAGGGGGTGAGTTGCCCATTTCAATAAAAACCTTGCATGTCCCCGGGACATAACTTTTAACCATTTCCCTGAATACTATGGGGAGAGTGTCCTGCTCAAAGGTATAATTTCCTGAACTTTAAACATCGTGGAACAAAATGGTTATCAAGAAATGTTGATCGGATATGTTTGGTGAAATGGTTGGCGTGGAAGGGGTGTTTGTTGCCTTGCAATCACTTTCGACTATTAAAAAGGACACTAGCCATTTCAATTTCCAATCGAATGAATCATTTTTGAAGTTTCTACGACGACGCGTTCAGTAAAAGCCTTAAAAACTCCCAGGGCATAACTTACGACCCTTGCACTGAGGGTTGTGGGGGAGTGTCCTCCTCAAAACTATAATTTCTATCTGGAAATCCAAAACACTAAATAAAATGGCTATCTAAAAATTTTGATAGGGTGTGTTTGGGGAAAAGGTGGGCGAGAGAGGGGGGCTAGTTGCCCTCAAATCACTTTCGACTATTTAAAAGGGCACTAGACCTTTGAATTTGCAATTGAATGAGCCCTTTTTCAAGTTTCTACGACAAAGATTTCAATAAAAAAGTATATGCCCCCAGGGCATAAATTATAACCCTTGGTCTGAAGACTGTGGGGGGAGTGTCCTGCTCAAAGGTATAATTTCTTGAACTTTAGTTGCCCTCCAATCACTTTCGACTATTAAAAAGGGTACTAGCCCTTTGAATTTCCAATCGAATGAGCCTGTTTTGAAGTTTCTAGGACAACGCCTTCTATAAAACCTTATATACCCCCAGGGCATAACTTATAATCCTTGCCCTGAGGGTTGTGGGGGAGTGTCCACCTAAAAAACATATTTTCTATCTGGAAATCAACTACGCTGAACAAAACGGCTATCTCAAAATTTTGATTGGATGTGTTTGGGAGAATGATGGGCGTGGGGGGGGCTAGTTGCAGTCCAATCACTTTCGACTATTTAAAAGGGCATTAGCCACTCCAATTTCTAATCGAATGAGCCATTTTCGAAGTTTCTACGACAACTCCTTCGATACGAAGAGCCCGGGTGGAGAAAAAAAAATACATTGTACCCACATCTTCTTTACTTAGGCAGCGCTAGTGCGCTACCTATGAAAAAAACTAAAAAGATATAGAATAATTTTTTCAATAAAAAAGACAACGTCAATAAAAAACAAACGGAAATTAATCCAAAAAACCTTTTCCATAAAACAAGTTTTTCAAAGAAAAGTATAGAGCCCCATTAAGCAAAAATGAGCGGAAATAAAGTAAAATAATCATCCAAGCGTAAGAACTACCACAAATCACTATCAATAAATAAAATAAATAAACGAAGCTCCAAACAAACTTAAATTACAATAAGTAGCCGAATCAAACTCAAAACAAGCAAAAATTAACATTAGAACGGCTGATAACCCCCATGCCTTCTGCCTTCACATAATTTGCGCTTTACTGAAAACAAAACAGGTTTTAAATATTTTCACTTTTTTACTTTCATAAGTAAAAATCATCAAAATGTTAAGGAATACTTATCAGCACATGTCAATTAAACTGACAATATCCGTTCATTTGTTTTTGTTTGTTTCAACTATTAATCTAAGAGTGAAAATTTGGTCGAAACATCCTCTACCGTTCCTAAAATCACACTATTCTTCCCTTGAAACTTTATTTATAGCCTCTCTAAGTCTAAAATGTAACATCATACTAACTAATTTGCTACATATAAGATACAAGACTAATGCCTCTATAGTATACCATAATCACTCTGAACACTTTTCATATAGAGGGACTTAACTAGAATTTTCCTAAAGTCGCCATGTACTGCTCATTTTTTAGATATCTTGTTCATAATCTTCAGTAGTTTATTTCTTACATCACAGCCACCATACTTAAGAAACTTATTGACCACAATATTCTTGCCTGGGGCCTTATCATTTCTCATCCTTTTTATCAGTGTTAACTGTCTTTGGTCAAAAGAAAAGTACGTCATCCTCTTTTGGGGTGGAAGTACGTTGTAATGAAAGATTTGAGAGAAATAGGAACTTCCTGGGAAGTTGTAAAGGGAGGTGCTTCGAATAGTCCGGGATTGAGGAGGAGTTTCCGTAGCCGTGTTTGCCTCAGGCGGCTTTGTGCTGCAGCGAATTGTTAGTAGTAGTTGTAGTAGAAATTTGAAGTTACATACAGATAATGACCATAGCAAATATCATCATTATCGAACGAAGTATACTTGTTCACCCTTTTAAGAGCCACATGAATATTGCGAACATTGAAGTCCATGATACTGAGATCCTCGTAAAAAAAAATTTAGCAGAAGACTAAAATGTTACTGAATTACGGTATTATTTCTAGAAAAAATACCAACAATATTAAATAAAATAACTTAGCTTAAGAGTTGAGACAAATTCCAGTGAGTACATTTTGCTATTTATTACATTTTTCATGATTCTTTATCATGAATAGCATTTAGTCCATTTAGACAGGCATTGTGGGCCATGATTTGAATTCCCTTTTCGTCTTTTGCTTCAAAGAAAACAATAAATCTCAGTTGAGGCGACCATAAGCAATTTTTAATTCTTAACTAAAATTTTGATTTTACCTTCTTAATTTCTGGGCAAACAATCCACAATGGTTTCCCCGTATTTACACATACACGATCAAGAGGTGCTCGAGCAGCTGTCTTGAGGCACAAATACACTTTGCAGTATATATATATTAAAATTTAGTTTTTACAGAGTCACAGTTGACTGAGGTCTGCAGATGGTGAATGGCAATTTTATCTTGGCAAGTAAGGAGCACAAAGCAAACAGAAACAATTCAATGTTCGTTTTCCCAAGTTGTTAACTTTGTACCAATTGGCTCGATTTTTGTTCGGTCGAGTAAATAGGTCAATATAGACAGGTTGAGCAAAAGAGTGGTAAGTGGTCATCTCCAACTTTATCTTCATCCACTGTAACAATTGACTTAAAAATACTTGAACAAGAAACAACAACATGATGTAAGTTTCATTTAGTGCCTCCTCTATTATTGCAGACAAGTATATGAAAGATTTTATCTGAGAATGGAAATTTTTTTTACTGTATAAGATTATTGTTAGTTTTTAAATGGCCTAGCCATTGGTCAATCGTAACCATAAGGCCAATTTAAATTGTCAATCTAAGTTGTGTTATATTACTATGAAGGTAAAATTCTAGTTAATACACATGAAATCATAAAGTGCCTTAGTATAGAATCATCAATTAAAGTCTTGGAAAAAATACTGTTTCCCCTGGAAAATTTCGTATTTTGTGATCAAAGAGCAGTGTGCTTAGCTAAACCGTTAAAAGTAGTTTTTATTTTATTTTTCTCGCAACATCTGAGAACGGTCAGAGTAATTGAAAAAGGTATTTGTTCATATATCCACCTTTAATCCTTTCAATTCCGTTTCTACATATGCTAACAAGAATTGACTCTAGACGAGACCAAGCATTAGAAAACACTGTGAAAGATGTTAATCAATGGCGGTTACAAGGCAGATAAATTTTAATGGAAGCTGAGTAGCTACATAGAGTAGCTAAGACATTTGGGCCACGCTGCAACGGTATTAATAGGGGTGGACTCTGACAGAGAATCACTAAACCACCGAAAGGCCTGCGTTTAGTTTTCAGCAAAGTATAATCACCTACGGCACAAGTACTGAAAAAACTCTCCAAAAGTGACCCCGCGTACCTCAGCGCCTCTAGAAACAAAGTGCTGTACTACTTAATCGCTACGAGCCAAAGTACTTCGCTACGAGCCAATAAATTATGCTAGAGAATTATGCTGATTCAGGCGACGAGTGACCGGGAAAGTTGTATTGAATTGTGTAACTACGGTATTTAGTTGCCAGGTTCACATAGGTATGGAATCGTTTCCGGAGACACGGACAAAGGGTCACTTTTTTTGTGTGGAGAGGATAGTTTTTGTCAGTACTTGTTCCGTAGGTGATTATACTTTGGTTTTCGGTCTCTTTCTGGCATTTGACCTGTAAACAACTATCCTGGGGAAATTTTGAAACCTGTTTTGAAAGTTATTATAACCCCCATGCAGTCATTGACCAGTTCCGAGCTTTATAATCTGGATTATTTCGTTTCACTATTATGTCAAGGCCCATGAAACTCACACACCCAGAGTGCAGACTTCGTGCCGCTTATGGAGCGGTGCATTGCAGTCAGTGCCGACAGTAATTTCATCCTAAGTGTGCAGGTATTTCTATTGGGGAGGTAAAACAATGTGGTGAGCCACCACTTTCTCTACCCCCTGGCTCTAAACCACGCTGTACATCCAAGTCTGTCACAAAATCAACAACTCTAAAATCAGTTTAAAAAAAAAGCTTCCCAAGCTCCCCCTCGTGTTGACTGTGTTAAATATATCAAACAACTTGCGGATCTCTGAGTCGAATATAATTCACAGTTAGAGAAGTATTTAAATCATGAAGATTCTGGTCTGATGTTTCGGCCATCGGAAAAGTTATTCGGTTTTTAATCATATTTTAAGATAAAGTTTTAAAACTATTTTTGTATAACTATTAAGTTCTAACCATACAAAATTCAATGGCTCTTCACTATAGGCTTACTGAAAATAAATAATTAATTTTTGTGACATAGTTCATTGCCTGCTAATTTTTTTCGAAAGTTCAAGTCATTAAAAATTGTAATAACCTAATTAAGAGACTTAATTTAAAATTATAATAACGTTTACTCCTTAAGTTTTATCATAGGATAATATCAGTTGTATTTTGTCTGTGGAGTTGTGCAAACCAAAAAATCATGCTTAAATACGGAGTTTATATATTTGTGCTAAGCATTGTGAATGGTGGAAGTGACAGCATAAACAGCACTGCTCCTGAACATTCCCTTCGACAAACAAGGCAACTTTTGCCAAAGAAAATTATTGTTGGCTATCATAAGAGAACTGGATTAGCCCCCGTTGCAGAAGCAGCAAAGCCACTGTTCTTTTTTGTTCCACAACCCTCAGTAGCAATGAAAATTGAAAACAATGTTGCTTCAAATGCGCAAAGCCTGCAACAACAGTATCCACTAGTACAGCAATACCCTCAAATCCCAACTCAGTTATATCAACAACCAATGCAGCAACAGTACCAATCGATGAGCTACAAGCATCCAGTGCTCCAATATCAACAGCCAATGCAGTATCAGCAGCAATATCCAATGCAGTACCAACAACAATTTGATCAGCCAATGCAGTATCAGCAGCAATATGAACAACCAATGCAACCCAGCCAATTCCAGCAACCAGCACAGCTGAGCCATCCACCAGCAATCAAAAAAGACCAGAATGAACAACATGATAAGAATTTGCAAAATCAATCACAAGAATCAAATGAACAGGAATTTGTAATGCAGATGAATTCGGCGAGGGAGACATTTAGCTTACTGTTTGTGATATTATTTGTTTTGCATATTTATTGCATATTTGCATATTTATTATTTGATTTATTAAATTGATCATCCATGTAAGTTTGTTCTTCTACTGGATTAATGTTTCTATTTTTAGTTGATGGGTTAGTTTTTCGATACGGTTAGTTAAATTTATTCCCCTTCAAATTTCGTAAAAATCATAGATATCCCTTTTCTCAGTGAACCGAGAAAAGGGACAATTTTAAAAATAATCTACTTTCAATTCCGTTTTTTTTAAATCGAACGAATGTACTGGTGATATGTATTTAACTTCTTCATCCCCCCCCAGTAAAGGTTAGATTATAACCGGGTATCCAAAATACACAACTACAGCTCTTACCTCCCTCAAAATTTGGCCAACATATCAAATGCCAAACATATCAAACATCAAATGCCAAACAATCTTGGTTTATTCCAACATTTTGTAGAAACGCTCATAACAGAAGCTTAGGAATCCCTTTTATTTCCTCAATAGTGCTTGGATGGGGCACAGAATTAATAATGAAATAATTACGACACTATTCCTTGCTCCTAGCCAAGCTTTATTGAGTTCCAACAACCTCTTCTGGAAAAGGTGACAGAAATTCAGAATGGCCAGATTCGGTTTTGGTGCTCAAAAGGAATACGGAAATAGGGACGCTGCAGAATATATATATTACGATTCGTTTAAATCTGAAACATCTGTCTTAAATAATCCTATTTTACCTTGAGAAAATCTGTCCGTCTACAGTAGACCTGATTTCAAGTTGATACTGGTGGTAGAATTTGGGATACCTAAGCATACTACAGAAAAGGACAATTTTTTCCATCAAATTTGTCTTTTAAATACTTGTTGTGTAGGCAGGGGCGGATCTAGAGTAAAATCTTGGGAGAGGGCCAATGTGATAAGGCAGCAATAAGCAAAATATTAGGGGTGGGGGGGGGCAAATTGACAAAGGTGCCAATAACTGACCAAATTAACAAATTTATTCTAAAAAACGAAAAAAAAAGGAATGAGGGCACCATAAAAAATCTTGGGGTAAGGACAGGATCCCTGGCCCACAGGATCAACCATTGTATGTAATCCCATTGTTGCGTAAGTTAGATGTCGTTTTTAGCCAGTAAAAATTTCTCCCTGCTCCAGTGTAAAGCCATTAACCGTGAGAAATATAAAGAATTTTTTTTCATTTTACTAATAATTTTAAGCAACAGGTACTCTAACTCAGCATTTCTCAGCCTTTTTTTTTGTTTTGGGAATCCACCAAAAGCCCCATAACAAGGGTGTTTTCTGCAAAACTAAGTGAAAAATTTTGCGCATTTGGCGACGGGATTACCACCATGTTTTCTTCTCTATGGGTGTAGCATGTAATGGCGCTTATAAATCGGCCTGGTGTACCATAAAACCAATAGTGAAGATGGGTTTTTTAATTTTCTTCAACCAAGGAGGGATGGGAGGGGGGTAAGAAATCGTTAACTTCTTTTTATTCCTCTCAAGCACTAGTCCTGTGTTCACATATCCGGTAAAAACCGGAGTAACTCCTGATCTGGTACTGAATAGTCTTTTGGAAATTGCTGCCTTGCCTCAGTGACCTCATTTCTGAGAAAAATCACACCACAAAAAGTTGTAACATAAAACGTAGGTACCTACAAAATTGAAGAGCGAAAAAGGTGATTTTTTATACAACTATTTCGCTTTACGTTCGTATTTATAAGAATATAGGGAATATTGAGTAAAATAATATTAATAAATAAAAATCAGTAAATCATTGGTTTATTTTTCCCAGTCAAGAAACCAATTTATTATGTCCAACTTATAGAGGCAGAATATCAAAGGTAAAGAAATTTGAAAACAATAGATACCTACTCTCCTAACTACATGCATCAGTCCATGTGCCGTGCCGACCATCATGTCCAAGTGCCGACCTGCATTCATGTTTATGAACAGCTCTCTTATAACGAATTTATAACGTTATAACGAATTTTGAACGTTATAACGAATTCCAAATCTTCATGCTGTGACACTCTGCTTGCAAATTATTTGATCGTTGCAGTAGTTTTGCAATATCCTGTAGAATTTGAAATTGTTTTCAAATTCTGTTTTCAGTGCAGATGGCCCAAAGTAACCTCTGACCTGAAGGGGTACTTTAAATAATGTTAAATAAATTATTTTCTATATTTGAATGATGATTTCCTTAAAGAACCAATTGCCTTATCAAATGACTATTGAACTTTGAGCTTTCCTCTGCTTTTATCAGATTAATATTTTCGATTTATCCTGAGATTATCTGCGTCAAGGGCATATACAGAAATTTTGTTGGGGGATATTTTTTTCGGGGGAGGAGGTTAAAAAAAACTTTAAAAGCGCCTCAAAATGTGTTAATGTACATTTTGTCAAGTTTCTACACATAAGAAAAATATCCATTTTCTTGGTGTGGGAGGGGGGGGTCCAGTTTGGTAGCCATCCCTGGATACGCCTTTGATCAGCGTATCTGGCAAGAGAATATTTATGATTTTCAAGCTATGTTGTTACTGCATACGGTAGTATAGTACTTAAACAATAGTTTATTCTGCTCACTATTGCAATCGCTGTATTTTAAGAAAAAGAAAGATAGTCAAGATAGTCAAATCCAGATAGTCAAGGTGCATAGGCTATATAATGTTATGTTCTCCAAATTATAGGGTGTAACTAGAAGATTTGAAAAAACAAGTTGACGCATTTCTTAATAACCGAAAAAGGGTACCGATATGCTCCATGAACGTGATCTGGACATTAAAGAACTAAGTGAGGATATCAACTCCCATAATTCCGATCGCCTTGTTATAGAAGATGAACTTTTAACTCTACAAAACAATCAAGTGACCCTAAAATCAAAAATCACCAAATTACAAGAGGACTTAAAAACAACGAAGTAATTATTACTACACTAGGGTATCAACTATCAAAGTTCACTAACTCCAGCATTAACTGCAAAATGTCCTAAGAGAATTTACAAATGTCTACTTGTAGTTTGACTACGGATGAAGCTCTTGAGTTCGTTAATGGTTCAATGACTTCCGGTTTGTTACATAAATTAATTTAAAAAAAACTTTTTCCACAAAATAGGTTTTTCAAAGAAAAGTAAAGAACTCCATTCAACAAAAAAATGAGCAAAAAAAATAAAATAATCTACCAAGCGTGAAACTACCACAAATCAGCATCAATAAATAAATGAAACCCAAAACGAACAGAAATCTAACAGTTCGTGGTAACGAACTGTAACTAAGGAGCGACCCGGCTCAATGGTAACCAAAACTCTAGAATACGGTATTTTGATACAAATAGATACATCAAAAGAATCAGATTTTAATGCTGATTTGAAATATATAAGTTTCGTCAAGTTTAGTCCTACCCATCAAAAGTTACGCGCCTGAGAAAATTTGGCTGATTTTCGAAAAAAGGGGGAAAACCCCTAAAAGTTATAAAACCTTAATGAAAATCACACCATCATATTCAGCGTATCAGAGAACCATACTGTAGAGATTTCAAGCACCTATCTACAAAAATGTGGAATTTTGCATTTTTTTTTCCAGAAGAAAGATAACCGATCCGTGTTTATTTGTGTTTTTTTTTTCCCAGGAGTGATCGTATCAACCCAGTTTGTCCTAGAATATCGTGGGAGGGCTCATTCGAACGGAAATTAAAAGTTCTAGTGCCCTTTTTAAGTGACCAAAAAAATGGAGGCCAACTAGGCCCTCTCCCACGCTCATTTTTTCCAAAAGTCACCCGATCAAAGTTTTGAGATAACCATTTTGTTCAGCATGGTCAAAAATATGATAACTATGTCTTTTAGGATGACTTAATCCCCCAAAGTCCCTGGGGGGGGAGGCCTGAAAGTAAACAACTTTACCCAATGTTACCATATAGTATTGGTTATTGGGAAGTATACAGACGCTTTTAGGGGGGATTTTTTCTGGTAGTGGGGAGAGGGTGGTGGGTCTGGGATTGTGCGGGAGGATCTTTCCATGAAGGAAGTTTTCATGGGGGAAGGGACATTGCTTTGAAGGGGGCGCCGGATTTCCCAGCATTATTTTAGAAAAATATCAGAAATTAAATTAAAAAAAAAAAACAAGTTTTTCAACTGAAAGTAAGGAGCAACATCAAAACTTAAAACGAACAGAAAATATTACGTATATGATTGGGTTCACCCCCTAATCAATACCTCGCTGTTTAAACTAAAGATTTTTTAGTACTTTCATAAGAGCTATTTATTCTAATTAACGGCCTTTGTGATTAAGGGGTCATTTTTAAAGAATTGGAACAAAATTTGAACTTTAGCTTAAAAAGCAAGGCATTGACCAGGGGCGAACCCCCTGATATACGTATTAAAAATACATGAATATAGAAGTTCGTTACGTAAGTTAATTCGTAAGTTACGTATATTTATTACTAATAAAAACGTTCGTAAATAAACTAAACAAGTTTTGAGAAAGTCATTTCCCCAAATAAAAGTAAAATTAATATACAAATTTTGTTGTAATTATTCATGTACGATGAGCCAAAATCAAAACCTGCATTAATGCAAAAACTTTCAAAACTTAAAAGAAAAACAAGTTTTTTTAATTGAAAGTAAGGAACGACGTCAAAACTTAAAACGAACAGAAATTATTCCGTATATGAAAGGGGCTGTCCCCTCCTCAACGCCTCGCTCTTTACGCTAAAGTTTGACTTTCTCACAACTCTATTTTTTTAAACAATAAAAAACTTTAGCGTAAAGAGCGAGGCGTTGAGGAGAGGACAGCCCCTTTCATATACGAAATAATTTCTGTTTGTTTTATGTTTGAGCGTCCTTCCTTACTTTCAGTTAAAAAAAAACTTGTTTTTTTTATTTAATTACAATAAATAACCGAGTCAAACTCTAAACGAGCAGAAATTAACATAAGTTGGGCTCAAAACCCCTATGCCTTCCCAAGGCAAGAGCATAATTTGCACTTCACTGACAAAATATAAATGACTTCACTTTTATAACTGTAACAAATAAAATAATATTAACATTTTGATTACTAAATATCAGTATATTAAACTGACAATGCCCATTCATTTGTATTTTGTCAGTAAAGTGCAAATTATGTTCTGGCCTTGGGAAGGTATAGTGGTTTTGAGCCAAACTTATGTTAATTTCTGCTCGTTTTGAGTTTGACTCGGTTATTTATTGTAATTTCTGTTCGTTTTGGGTTTCATTTATTTATCTATGCTGATTTACGGTAGTTTCACGCTTGGTAGATTATTTGATTTTTTTTTTCCTCATTTTTTGTTTAATGGAGTTCTTTACTTTTCTTTGAAAAACTTATTTTGTGGAAAAGGATTTTTTCATTAATTTCTGTTCGTTTTATATTGACATAGTCTTTTCATTTAAAAAGAAAATAATACTTTAAATCTTTTCGTTTTTTAAAGACTTTATAGTTTGGCCTGCTATTTGCATGCTGGAGAAAAATTTTCATTAATTTTTAACAACATACTACCTTTTAAAAATCTGGACACAAATAGTAGTGTTTAATTTAGTTTCTTACCTCCTCTAGTTGACCTAAAATGGAAAATTTGATACCATTCGCAAGAAAATCTATTTACTTACTTTTATAGCTTGGTTACATTTACGCTATTTTAATTTTATTAAATCTTAAGAGCAGAAGTAGCCCCGAAAGTTTGAACATAATTAAATAAAAAAAACAAGTTTTTTAAACTGAAAGTAAGGAACGACATTAAAACTTAAAACGAACAGAAATTACTCCGTATATGAAAGGGGCTGTCCCCTCCTCAACTCCTCAACTCTTTAAGCTAAAGTTTTTTATTGTTTTAAATAATAAAGTTGTGAGACAGAGTCAAACTTTAGCGTAAAGAGCGATGCGTTGAGGAGGGGACATCCCCTTTCATATACGGAATAATTTCTGTTCTTTTTAAGTTTTAATGTCGTTCCTCTCTTTCAGTTTAAAAAACTTGTTTTTTATATTTAATTTCTGATCGTTTTTTAGTTAATGCAGCTTTTATTTTGGCTCACCGTCATTGAATAAGTAAACAAAATTTGCATAAAAGTTTTACTTTTCTTTTGCTAAATGGCTGTCTCTAAATTTGGTTCTGACGTAATTTACAAATTAACTTACGTAACCAACTTCTATATTCGTATATTATTCTTCTGGCAAAAAATACAAGGTTACAGATTTTTTCTTGAAACCTATGTTATAGGGTTTTCTGATACGCTGAATCTGACGGTGTGATTTTCATTAAAATTCTTTCACTTTTAGGTATGTTCCCCCCTCTTTAAAAAATAGAGTAAATTTTCTCAGGCTCGTAGCCTTTGATGAGTAATACTAAACTTAATAAAATTTATATATTTAGAATCAGCATTATAAGCCCATTCTTTTGATACATTTATTTAAATCAAAATTCCGTTTTTAAAAGTTCCGATTACTATTGAACCGTATCGCTTGTTTGTTTTTTTTATTGTTTTTTTTTACGTATATGTTATTACGTATACCAGGGGGTTCTCCCCTTGGTCAATACCACGCTCTTTACGTTAAAAGTTGAAAAAAATTTTCATTCCCAAACCTCTGAATCACAAAGGCCGTTTAATTAGAATAGATAGCTCTTTTGAAAGCACTAAAAAAAACTGTAGCGTAAAGAGCGAGGTATTGACGTGGGGGAGAACCCCCTCATATACGTAATAATTTCTGTTCGTTTTAAGTTCTAATGCTGCTTCTTACTTTCAGTTGAAAAAACTTATTTTTTTAAATTTAATTTCTGATCGTTTGTTAAATGATGCTTGGAAATCCGGCGCCCCCTTCATAGAATTGTCCCTTACCCCAAGGAAACATCATCCACGGAAATATTCTCCCAAGTATCCCCCTCCTCCAGCCCCCCCCAGCCAGAAAAAAATTATTCCTGAAAATGTCTATATACTTCCCAATAACCAATACAATATGTAAGCAATGGGCAAAGTTCATAACTTGCAGCCCTTCCCCTGGGAACTTTGGGGGATTAAGTCATCCTAAAAGACATATTTATTAAATTTTTGACTATGCTGAACAAAATGGCTATCTCAAAATTTCAATTGGGTGACTTTGAGAAAAAAATGAGCGTGGGAGGGGGCCTAGTTGCCCTCCATTTTTTGGTCAATTAAAAAGAGCACTAAAAATTTTAATTTCCGTTCCAATGAGTCCTTCTACGATATTCTAGGACCACTGGGTCAATACGATTACCCCTGGGGAAAAAAAAAAAACAAAAAAACAAATAAACACGCATCCGTGATCTTTCTTCTGGAAAAAAATGGAAAATTCCACATTTTTGTAGATAGGAGCTTGAACCCTCTACAGTAGGGTTCTCTGATACGTTGAATATGATGGTGTGATTTTCATTAAGTTTATATAACTTTTAGGGGGTCTTTCCCCCTTTTTTCTAAAATCAGCCAAATTTTCTCAGGCGCGTATTTTGATGTATCTATTCTTATCAAAATTCCGTTTTTTAGAGTTTTGATTACCATTCAGCCGGGTTGCTCCTTAATTACAGTTCGTTACCTCGAACTGTTTGATACCCCCAGTGGTTCTTGGGATACTGCTGAGATGCCTTATTGGGAATTAGCATTAACACAGTACATTTTGATTTAATCTTAAGGCAACCTTTAGTTTATAAACATAATGGGAAAATGGGAGGGGGTGGGCGTGGGTGGGAGATTCGTTGCCCTCCAATCACTTTCGACTATTAAATCACTTTCGACTATTTTCAATCGAATGAGTCCTTTTCGAAGCACCTACGACAACTCCTTCGATACGAAGTGCCCTGGTCTAAACAACAACAGCAACAAAAAACAATACATTGTACCCACATCGATCTTAACTATAACAATGCCAATTACTTTCGACTATTAAAAAGGGCACAAGGCCTTTCGATTCCCAAATGAATGAGGCTTTTTTGAGTTTCTACGACAACGCTTTCTATAAACACTTTATATGCCCCCAGGGCATAAATTACAACCCTTACCCTAAGTGCTGTTAGGGTGGTTGTCATCCTCTAAGACCTAATTTTCAGAACTTTCAACTACGTTAAAAAAATGGCTATCTCAAAACTTTGATTGGATGTGTTTGGGAAAATACTGGGCGTGAGAGGGGCGCTAGTCACTCTCCCATCACTTTCAACTATTAAAAAAGGCATTAACGCTTTCAATTTCCAGTCAAATGAGCGCTTTTGAAGTTTATACGACAACACTCTCAATAAAAACCTTATATGCCCCAAGGGCACAACTTACAACCCTTGCCCTGAGGGCTGGGGGGTTGTCATCCTCAAAGACCTTATTTTCAGAACATTCTACTGTGTTGAACAAAATGGCTATCTAAAAATTTCTATTAGATGTGTTCGGAGGAATGGTGGGCGTGAGAAGGGGATTAGTCACCCTCCAATCACTTTCGACTATTAAAAAGGGCACTAGCCCTCTCAGTTTCCAATTGAATGAGCCCCTTTTGAAATTTTACGACAACTCTATCTGTAAAAACCTTATATGCCCCCAGGGCATAACTTACAACCGTTGCCCTGTGGGCTCTGGGGGGTTTGTCATCCTTAATTACATAATTTCCAGAACTTTCAACTACTTTGAACAAAACAGCTATCTCTAAACTTTGATTGAATGTTTTGGGGAAATGGTGGGCGTGAGAGGGGTGTTAATTACTTTCCACTCACTTTCGAATATTAAAAAGGGCAATTTCAATTTCCAATCAAATGACCTCTTTTTTGAATTTCTACAACAGCTTTCTTTATAAACCTTATATGCCCCAAAAGCACAACTTACAACCCTTGCACTGAGGGCTCTGAGGAGGTTATCGTTATCATCCTAAAAGACCTAATTTCCAGAACTTTCAACTACGTTCAACAAAATGGATATCTTAAAATTTTATTTGATGTGTTTGGGAAGTGGTGGGCATGAGAGGAAGGTTAGATGCCCTTCAATCACTTTCGACTTTTAAAAAGGGCACTAGCCCTTTTAATTTCCAATTGAATGAGCTCTTTTTGAAGTTTCTACAACATCGCTTTCTATAAAAACCGTATATGCCCCCAAAACATTAGAACCCTTGCCCTGAGTAGCTGTTGGGGGGGAGAGGGATTGTCATCCTTATCATCTTTAAAGACCCAATTTCCAAAACGTTCAACTACTTTAAATAAAATGCCTATCTAAAAATTTTTATGGGACATTTTTGGGGAAAAGGTGGGCGTGAGAGGGGTGGGTAGTTGCCCTCAAATCACTTTAGACTATTAAAAAGGGCAATAGAACTTTGAATTTCCAGTCGAATGAGCCCTTTTTCAAGTTTATACAAAGATTCCAATAAAAACCTTATAAGCCCCCAGGGCATAGCTTATAACCCTGGCTCTGAAGACTGTGGGGGTAGTGTCCTGCTCGAAGGTTTAATTTCCTGAACTTTAAACTGCGTCTAACAAAATGGCTATCTCAAAATTTTGATTGGATATGTTTGGGGAAATGGTGGGCGTGGAAGGGGTGTTAGTTGCCTTCCAACCACTCTCGATTATTAAAAAGGGTACTAGCCATTTCCATATCCAATCGAATGAGCCCTTTTTGAAGTTTATACGACAACACGCTCTATAAAAACCTTATATGCCCCCAGGGCATAACTTACAACCCTTGCCATAAGGGCTGTGGGGGGGATGTCATACCGAAAGACCTAATGTCCAGAACTTAAAACTACGTTGAATAAAATGGCTATCTCAAAATTTTGATTGGATGTGTTTGGGGAAAAGGGGGAGGGGGGTCAGTTGCCCTCCAATCACTTTCAACAATTAAAAAGGACACTAGCCCTTTGAATTTCCAATTGAATGAGCTTTTTTTGAAGTTTCTACGACAACGGTTTCTATAAAAAGCTTATATGCCCCCAGGGCATAACTTACAACCCTTGCCCTGAGGGCTATGGGGGAGTTTCCTCCTCAAAAACATAACTTCTATCTAGAAATAAACTACGCTGAACAAAATGGCTACCTCAAATTTTGATTGGATGTGTTTCGAGAAATGGTGGGCGTGGAAGGGGTGTTAGTTGCCTTTCAATCACTTTCGACTATTAAAAAGGGCACAAGCCACTCCAATTTCCAATTGAATGGGCCCTTTTTGATGTTTCTACGACAATTTCTTCGATACGAAGTGCCCTGGTCTAAAGGAAAAAAATAAATAAATAATACATTGTGCCAACATCGTTCTTATATGCCCCCAGGGCATATCTTAAAACCGTTGCCCTGAGAGTTGTGGGGGAGTGTCCTCCTCAAAAGTATATTTTCTATCTGGAAATCAACTACGCTGAACAAAATGGCTGTCTCAAAATTTTGATTGGATGTGTTTGGGGGAGTGATGGGCGTAGAAGGGTTGTTATTTGCATTCCAATCACTTTCGACTGTTAAAAAAGGGCAATAGCCACTCCTATTTCCAATTGAATGAGCTCTTTTCGAAGTTTCTATGACAACTCTTTCGATACGAAGTGCCCTGGTATGGAAGAAGAAGAAGAAAAAATAATAATAATACATTGTGCCAACATCGTTCTTTACTTAAGCAGCGCCATTTTGCTACCTATGATTGTCAGGTGATAATGAAACAAATGTAAGGAATAGCAAGGTTATTGACAAATTATTACCAGACGATGACATAGTTATTATTTTAAAGAAAATTATGAAAGGGAAGGATAAAAAGGAAAGAAATGCAAAAATAAGCAGAAAAGAAAATGTTATCTGCAATCATTTTATTCATGGTTTCTGTAAGTTTCGCAAGCAATGTAAGTTTTTACCTTTTTGTCGTCATTTTATTTGGGGAATCTGTGTGTCTGAGTAGTGTATTGTTGATCATGTTGAACTTTGTTGTGTTTTATCTTGTATTGATAAGTCGTATATTTTGCTCATGTATCATCAGGTGTAGAGGGTAGATTTAAAACACAACCTTTTATCAGGGCGGTGCCGAAAGTATCTACGATCCCCTCCTTCCCTAACTTGTGTTTTATTCGACTTTCAGGCTTATCCCCTTGCATACCTGATGCAGAGGAATATAGCCTAGGAATCCAAACCTAGAAACAATCTTCCACTCCAGGTACTTACGTGTTTCCAGTCTACCCAACCTCCCATATGACTTTGCTCAGTTCCAACCATCCCCAAACCCCCCTTACTCACATTCCTCCCAAAAAACCACTTCATTTCGACTCTGTTCCTCTCTATCAGTCCCATAAGTTACCGACTGGTCCTGGACTCTACCCGTTGTTTGCCGAAAATAAACCCGACCCCTCCCCTCTCAGACACCCTCCACCGTACTTCTCTCTTCCAGTATCATCTTGCGTTACCAATCCCCCTGTATAAAGAATACTCCCAATTTGACTTCTTCCAGGATCACCAGAAAGCCTTTCCCCCATACTTTGCACTTTATCCCCCTGGCTACTATCCTATCATTGTAACTCTGGTTTGAGAATACCTATATGCAAAAACTGTACAGTAAGGAATAGTCCGCCCCAAAAATTATCCACTCCATCCCATAACCCAGTTAAAGCTTGACTCTTGAAATCCAACCATAGGACAGTTAAAGCTTCATTGATTACCCGTGGGCTTTCTGATAAAAGATATAGTTTCGCTTTTTATTAGTAAAAATTTTACCCGCGGCTCTCTCAATTTACCCGCAACTTTCAGAATTGAGTCTCTTCACCTCCCACTTCAAAAACAGTTTAGTAGTCTCTCGGTCCAGGGTGGTGAGTTTTAAACTTACGACAAAGCTTATTATAAGGTTTAATATTTCACTAAATAATATTAAACTTTTAGGTGATGTTCTCCCAACTCCCAGCATTAACTTTAACACTTTGTAAAGACAAAGTATCCAAATGCCGGCATTTTCATAGCAGGAGGCGCAAACGAACTAAGTCTCAATTATCTGTGCAAAGATAATAAGCTTAAGCAAATTGTTGATTTCCCTGCTACAAAAAGGTGGAATTAGTTTGGATGTTATTTGCTACAACCTTAAAACCTTTTACAATACTCCAACTACCCTTCCCCCCCTTCGGTAGTAGCTATCATTTCATGCTATAGCTGAAACCACGGCTAGTTCTTAAAACAAAAGTCAATGTCTTTTGGATTTTGGATCTTTGATTACGTCTGAGAGTTGGGATGATGTTATGTCGTGTGTAAATCTTAATTCAAAGGTTAGTTTATTTCAAACAAAATTGATGACAAATTACCAAAAATGTTTTTTCCAGACGTTACCAAGATGGTATGTTCCTCAGATAGACTAACCCATTTGAAACTAAAACTTTTTCGCCTTGGAAAGAAAGATGATGCCTTAACCTTCCACAAACAAATAAAGAAAGAAATATATCGTGCTGCTTTTCGCTATGGTAAGAATAAATTAAATTGCTTAAAACAGAGTAAGCCTCAGCAATGGTTTAAGAAAGTGAAAGAAATAGGGGTCACTCGTATAAGAGCCTTGATTTTCTTCTGAATGAGCCGCCTGAACAGATAGCCAATGAGCTTAATAAACACCTAGCTAGTATTGTGCAAGCGTTCCCCCCTTTCTTAGGAAACCATTTAATCCCTAAAACACTAAAAGATAAAATCCCGGAGATTTCAATGAAGCAAATCATAGAAAAATTACAAAAAATTTAAAAAAAACTAGTATTTGGCTCATTGATATCACAATTGATCTAATAAAGGCATTCCCTGATAAACTATCAACACCCCTTGTTAGTATTCTTAATGACATTAGTAATTGCGGATGTCACCCGTCGTGCTGAAAGCTGAGCTATATTACTCCAATCCAAAATAAGGGAGGCCTGAATGATTCTAATGGAGTACGACCATCCAGAAAGCGTTTGACCTAATTGACCACAATATCCATGTAAATAAACTGCTGACTGACCTTCAAGCGAGTCCCTTTTTAGTTAAAGTTTCTGCCTCCTTTTTAAACAATCTTTCTCAAGGGCTTAAAAAAAGTTTATTGTGATCCCCTTCCTGTCTTTTATGGGGTCCCCTAGGGAGCCCTGATGGGTCATATTTTATTCCTTATAATGGTCAATGACCTCATGACTGACCACACAGAGCGATGGAAGTATGTCGATGAAGTGTTTGCACTTGAGGTTTGTCGACGAAATGTTAAAATCTTAATTATGACATTAGTTGACGATGTCACACACGAAGCTTCTTTGTCGAAGATAAAAGTTAACGCTAATAAATCGCCAGTTATGACAGTGAATTTTTTTAAAGCACCCCCCTCTTTCACAAACCCCATTCCTCCCAGAATATCTGTAACATGCATTAAAGTACTTGGGGTGACAATTACTGCTGGCTTGAAGTGGGATGCCATGCTCGAAACATCCTCAAACAAACTTCCTCTTCGGTTTCCCTTCTATAACTTTTGATACATTTTTATTGCCCCCTAAGAATATTTTCCAACTTTATTGTTATTTTATTCGGTCAATACTTGAGTTTGCTTCTCCATTGTAGTATTTCGGTCTTTCTTCGGGACATATTTATAAGATTGAAAATGTCCAAAATCGAGCACTTATAATTACACTTATTAAAATAATTACACTTAAATTGAATTATCACTTATAAATGATAATTTGTACCTCTACATTTCCTCAGTGCTTTGAGCCCCACATATTCCAACATCAAAAAAAGTGTACAAATGATGTCCCTAATCATTTTCCTGGTATTTATTCAATCAAATAATTTCCCTCAGCCTAAAATTCAACCATAAAAAAACCAAATTCAAATTTGTGAAAGAACTAGAGTAACAGACTTTTTGGTTTTGAATAAGCACATTTTTTTCACTCGGTTAATGAAATCATTGTTATAGCAATTTTATTGAGAATGACCTATTTTTCTATACTTCAAAATGGACTAAAGTGATAGTTTAAGAATTAAATTTTTTTTGAAATAACTGTAGTTACTTTACCTCTAGACTACATGTAAAATAAATAAGTTTTCTGTGGACTTCTTACCATCCATAAGAAGCCTTGAAGCAATGTACTTTTGTACTTAAAAACTTATTCTTTACAATTTGCTTGGAGTTCTTAGTGCTGACACTTAAGTTCATTTTGGGTCAAGTATTTTGTATTTTTACTTAATACTCTTTGACATACTTGATCAAACACTGGACTGTTCCCAGCTATCTTTGACTTTAATGAGTTTCTCACAACACTCAGGAATTTTTCTAGTTCTAATAGTACGTCAAACGTTTCTTAACGGATAAGCAGTTCTAAATCATTGCTGTCCAAACCTTCCAATCATTTTATTCTTTAAGATTTGGTATTGCAGTCTCTTGCCGTAACAGTTTTTGAAACTTTATAAAAGGTGAGTGGTAACAAACTTTCAATACTTCAACAGATTACATTCTGGGGGGGTCTTTATGTCTACATTCAAGGCAATCAAGTTTCCTTTCGTCTGATTTGGACGAACGAATCATTCAAGACTAAAAAGTGAGCTAGATGAAATCGTGTCACATAGACAGTTTCATTCGTTGTAAGTTTCTCGCCTTAAAACAATGACACTGAAATAAAGATTTACCATGTCATCGTATTAATTTAAACAAATTCGTTAAGATATCTCTTGGTTCATCCAATTCAGCAGAATATTTCTGTTTAATTGGCTTTAGAAAATTTGAAAAGTTCTATTTGGCTTATCAAGTGGGTTCACTTCTTACGAGTGAAAGTTTCACTAAAGGAATGGGCATACGTAGCTGATTTCGGGAACCGATTTCAGCAAGAGTGTATTCCACGTCGATTGATTCTAATTAATGATGCTAAGAGGCGGGGCTTAGTGACTGTTTTTCGGTGATTAATCATCATTAATTACGTTTTAGACAAGGAATGTACTAGGGCCTTAGAGCTTTAGGCATATAATTAATCGTATTTAATAATTATCGTAAGTTAATCGTAATTAATGATGATTAATCATCGAAAAACGTCACTAAGCCCCGCCTCTTAGCATCATTAACTATAATCACTCGACGTGAAATATACCCTTGCTGAAATCGGTTCCCGAAATAATCTACGTGTGCCTAGCCCTTAAGGAACCAATCACAGTATTTTTTATTTAGGGAACCTGATGATCGCAAGAGGAGCCGAGATCTGGAAAATCCGAATTTTCGGAACTATTTGTACTGCGGCAACAGTGAAATTTTAAATATAAAATTAGTTGTTCATGTGATTTCGCGTTCAACAACAACTCGTCTACGCGCCCTTAAACAATTCCATAGTCAGGCATAGTATTACCTTTGTTTCAAGTCAAATGCAAGTTTTTTTTTATTATACTTACAAAATTTTAGGATGAATCTCTTGCCTCTGGGTTGAACTGGTCAATTTTAGGTGATCTTCAATATGAAAGACAAAAGTGTGTGTTTGATTGGTATTCTTTTCTGTATAAATTAGATTTTGCGCTTGAAGAATTCTTCCTGCTTAAGATGTTGTTGATTATTGGGGTAAAATTCTAGTTTAGCTACATTTTGCTATCTTGGAAAGGGCTTAGGCTATGAAAATGAAGCTTTCAGTAGCCTAATGAATCCAGGGCCTAAAACATACTCTTGGAAGGTCTATTACAAATTTTCTAAAACCTATTAGGCCTAACCCTCTTTCTAAGTCTTAGAAATTTGCCTACTTGACCAGTCTATGTAGGCTGCCTAGGCCTAGCCTATTGAAATTTTTACAAAACAACATTTTTACCTTAATTTTCACTTATCACTTTCTTTTTCTCTGGTTTTAGTTCTGAAAATCCAATTCCTGTTATTTGAGTAGAATTTTAAGCAATATCAATGTTTTTTTTTCTTCTAAATTTAGGAAACATATTTGCAGATTTTTGAAACCTCATAAATTGGGATTGAGCAAAGTTGCAAAGCTGAAAATAAATTTGGGTGAATTTATAGGTGGCACAATAATTTAGGTATGATGAAAGTGAATACATCATTTGATGCCTTTTTTATGGTCTTTCATAATTAAATAATTGATTGGCAAATTTTTTGTTATTCATATTATTGACTTATGAATAAAGTAAACATACCACTCAATACGTTTTTTTATGCTCTTTCCAAATATAATAATAATTTTTGTTGAAATGAATTTTACCCCCACCCCTATATATACCAATTCAGAGTGTATATTTGCACATTAGGGGGGGGGGAGTTTAAGCTTACCTCTTATTTACATCAGAAATAAAATTTACCCCCACCCCTGTAATGTGCAAATATATACCCTGAATTAGTGTCTATAAGGGTGGGGGTAAAATTCATTTCCAACAAAATGATTATTATATTTGGAAAGAGCATAAAAAAAAGCATTGAGTGGTATTTTTACTTTATTTGTAGGTCAATAATATGAATACCAAAAAATTTACCAATCACTTTTGTTGCAAATTACATCTTGAGCCCTGAAAGGGGCCCCAAAAATATTTTATATGAATTATGAAAGAGCATAAAAAAGCATCAAATGATGTTTTCACTTTCATCCTAGCTAAATTATATGGTCCACTGCAAAGTTACCATGAAATTTACAACCCCCACCCCCCTAGGGTTCAAATATATACCCTGAATTGTTGACAGCAAAGTTTTGAATTGGAAAATTCAGCACTATTTTTGTCAATGGCATTTGAAAAACTTGAAATATTAGGAAAACGGTTTATATTTGTGTCCCAATAAATGAGGTTTGAATTGTTATAAATAAGTATTTTTGGAATATATTACTCTTGAACAACTTATTTATAAACTAGTGATATGTTTTTAATAACTTTTCAATAACTTAACTACTTTTGATAACTTCTTTGTGTTGTTACAAAAATGAAAAACCTTTGGGGCCCCTTTAAGGGCTCAAGAGACAATTTGCAACAGAAGCGACTATTGAATTATGAAAGAGCATAAAAAAGGCATCAAATGATGTTTTCCTTTCACCCTAGCTGGATTGTTGTGCCACCTGCAAATTTACCTAAATTTGTTGTAGCCTACTTCATTTAGGCTAAGCAAAAGATATATTTTGTAATATTTCAATTTTATTCTATTTTCACTTTCTATTTTCAATCAAATGAGCCCTCTGTTAAGTTTATATGAGCATCCCTTCTATAAGAACCATATATATCCCCAGAGTATAACTTACAATGCCTTACCCTGGGCCCTGGGGGGTTGTGTTGACCCCAGAGTTTTAATATCTGATGGTTGAACTATTTTTAACAAAATGGTCACCTCAAATTTTTATCAAATGGGTTTATCCATCCCATAAACCCAAAGGCATGGAGGGCGGGAGAGGCTAGTTGCCCTCCAATCTTTTTTCACTCTGGGAAAATGAACTACAACTTTGAATTCCATTCAAATGAGCCCTCTCTGAAGTTTATACAAGCATGCCTTTCATAAGAACCACATACGGCCCCAGGACATAGCTTACAATGCCTGCCCCCTGGGCCAAGGGGGGTTGTCTCAACACTGGAGTTTTTGTTATCATACTGTACTATTTTAAAAAAATGGCTTTCTCAAGGCTCTTATCAAATGGGTTTGAGGAAAATAGGGCGTGGAGAGGGGGACTAGTTGCCCTCCAATCTCTTTTGACTCTTAAAAAGTGAACAAGAACTTTCAATTTCCAATCATATAAGCCCTCTCCCAAAATTTATAGTAGCATACCTTCCATAAGAACCATATATGCCCCCAGAGCAATACTTACAACCCCAGGCCCTGGGGGTGGGGAGTTGTGTTGACACAGAAGTTTTTCTTATCTGACCTTTGAACTGTTTTTAATGAAATGGCCATATGTAAAGGAGTTTTTGTTATATGATCTTTGAAATATTGTTAACAAAATGGCTACCTCAAATTTTTTATCAGATGTATTTGGGGAAAAAGGGCTTGGGGGGCTAGCTGCCTCTGAGCACTTTTGACTCTTAAAAATGACACTAGAACTTTTGATTTCCAATCGAATGAGCCCCCTTTGAAGTTTATATGGCAACCCCTTCTATATGAAGTGCCTCTGGGAAAATGATAAATGGAGTGTGAGGGGAGGCTAGCTGCCCTCCAATCACTTTTGACTCTTAAAAAGTGAATTATAACTTTCATTTTCCAATCAAATGAGCCCTCTATGAAGTTTCCACTCAAAACAGAGCTTTGAATATGCTAGCTTATTTAAAATTTATTTTAATTTATTTAAAATTTAGAGGTGGTTAAATTAACCAGATTTCAAATTTGATAATTATGATTCCTAACAGTACAGTTTCTCCTCTCTTCTAAATGAAACAGCTTTTAGTAGAAAAGTTGGCATGTTGCACCCTGTTTGGGCTAGAATTATGTAAGGATACAAAAATTTGTATAGTTAGAGGCATATTGTGGAGTCATGGACCCTCCAACATCCATGCTCCCTTTTTCTGCCAATCTTTTGATGGAGATACCATCTGAGTGCGCTTTGTTTGAAGCATAGTCACAACATTGTTTTCATTGTAGCCTATATTAGCAGAGTCATAAAGTGAGCTGACCTTCACAGATGTTGTAAGTTGTTTGAATTAAGATCACATATCATTTGAACTTTATCACTAGAGGACCAGTTTGGACTTGTGAGCCCTTAACACTTTCCTCCCACTTCCAGCTTGTTGGAAGAATAATAGGCATGCTGCATCTTGTGTATAAAAATCTTGGATTCTACTATTTCCCAGTGGACATTTCAATAATACAATAAATACATCTCTCAAAATCACTTTAGGTTGCAAGGAATCCATGGGCGCTGACAGGGGGGCGGGGCCCCCCCCCCATTGAAATTTATAACTATAAAGTCATTATAAATAAATCAAAGGAAAGAGAGCAGAATAGGAAAAAAGGACAATGAAAAAATGTGTGTTGGTCTATTGTTGGGTGCCTGCCAATAGATTTTGACCCTTAATAAGGAAAACATAAGTTCTAATTTGTGACAGAGTGACTGCTTTCCAGTTTTGCATAAACGTTTTTCTTTATGATTTGGCTGGAACAAAAAAAAAACATTTGAAAAAGGGTTTGTCACTTTGAAAAAGATTTAATTTTTTTTACAGTTATGAAGTATAAAGGTGTCAAATATACTGACTTTTAGTATTCAAAATTAAATTTATAATATTGATTGAAAAATTTTTATTTGATATTCTTAATCGAAGTTTTAATGTTTTACTTTAAACAAACTATTTTGATAATGCATTAGTTTTTATAAACACTGAGTCTAAAGGCATTAAGTATTTTGATGTTTGATAACCAAGTTCAAAACTGTCGATATTGTTAAAAAATATCCATCCAATGCTTCAACATTGCTCAACAGAACTGAATGCTGGGAGTTTATATCTTAGTTTTTGTAAGTAGGCTATTGTTTTCTATATTTTTTTGTTTTGTAATTACTTACCGTACTTTTTCATTTTATATCCTTTTACTTTAATTGACATACATTTTCCATTGCCTTTAGAAAAATTTTTGTCTTTAAGCTTCATTAAATAAAGAAAAAAAACAAGTTTTTTCAACTGAAAGTAAGGAGCAGCATTATAGATTAAAGTAAACAGAAATTATTATGCATATGAGGGGAATTGCCCCCCCTCCTCAACACCTCACTCGTCATGCTAATGTTTTTTGACACTTTAAAAAAAAGTTACTTATTGTTCTAATTAAACCATCATTGTGTTTCAGGAGTCGTGTTTAAAGAATTGGGACAAAATTTAAACTTAAGCATAAAGAGCAAGGTGTCAAGGAGGGGATAACCTCCCTCACATACATAATTATTTCTGTTTGTTTAAGTTTTAATCCTGCTACTTGCTTTCAGTTAAAAAAACTTGTTTTTTAAATTACTGATCATTTTTTATGTAATGCCAGGTTACCTGGCTCCACCTCCATGGAAAACCCCCCACTCGTAGAAATATGCTCTGGACAGTTCAATCCATGTGAGAATTTATGCCAGACAATTACCCTTAACATCTCCACACGTAAAATCGAATCGGTAAAGAGAAAGCAAGACATATAAAGAAATTTCGTATAGGAATTCTGGCCAATTCACCCAGTGTCAAATTTCCCCTGAAAAGTTTGTCCCCTGGAAACTTCCCTCCCAATAGAAAATTTTCCCAGAAGAAAATTAGTCCTCCCCTCCCCACCCAAAAAATGTATGCATACTTTCATATTACAAATAAAACAATGGACACATTTTATAACTTAAAAACCTTTCCCCAGGGGCTGTAGAGGGTCATTCTATATCCAAAGATATAGTTCAAGGGTCTTTCAACTATGCTGAACAAAAAAGCTATCTCGAAATTTTCATCGGACGATTTTGGGAAAAAAGTGGCTTGGGAAGGGCATAGTTGCCCTCCAATTTCTTGGTCACTTTAAAGAGGCACTAGAACTTTTCATTTCCGTTAGAAAGAGCCCTCTCCCGACGGCCCACTGGTTCGATACGATCATCCCTGGGGAAAAAACAAATAAAAATGCACCTGTGATCTTTCTTCTGGCAAAATTACAAAATTCCACATTTGTGCAAATATGAGCTTGAAACGTCTACAGTTGAGTATTTTGATATGCTGAATCTGATGGTGTAATTTTCATTTAAATTCTATGACTTCAAGGGGCTATGACCTGCTTTTTTCGAAAATCAGACAAACTTTCTCAGGCTAGTAGCTTTTGATGGGTATAACTAAATTTAATGAAACTCATATATTTGGAATCAGTATAATAAGCCAATCCTTTTGATATATCTATTGATACCAAAATTCCGTTTTTTAGAGTTTTAGTTAATATTGAGCTGGGTCGCTCCTTACTTGCAGTTTGTTGCCACGAACTGTTTGATTACCCATCAAAATCCAAACAGAGATCACTGAAATATTGATAGTTTAATCTGCGTTGCCAAAAGTATTATATTCATAAAACTTTACAGTTTCAGGAAATGTAATTAAACAAATAGAAAAGGTTTTTCAACTAGAGTAAGGAGCAAGTTTAAAACTTAAAACAAATATAAATTATTCTGTTTATAAGGGGGGCTGCCCCCTTCTTAACACCTTGCACATTAAACAAAGATTTTCTAGTGCTTTGAAAATTTTTTTCTTCCAATTGCAAATTTTCTTAAAAAATTTGGAAAAAAAACAAACTTCACAGTAAAGAGTAAGGAGCAAAGGAGGAGACAGTCCACTTCATACAAAGAATAATCTGTTCAAATAGGTTTCAAATCTATTCATTGCTTTTCAGTTGAAAAGCTCTTTTTTTATTTTGTTTCTGATTGTTTTCCAAATCATATCCAGAGTCAATAAATGAAAACGAAAACACGAAAACTAAAAAACTGGCAAAAGTTGCCAAAGTTGAAATATCAGAATGATTTAGTAAAAAAAATGATCGAATACCGATTTGTTCAAAAAGCTAAGCAATATTTCTTGTTCTTACTTGTAAATCAGGTGTAGAGGCAAAAACTCGAATAATGGTGCAATCGCCTTTTTTAGGCATTTTTTCAATCAATGGCACAACAGCAATCAGGATTATCATATTTTCAGATCTTAAGGCAAATATGTTTCAAGCATTTGAAGGATTTACTGTAAAAAGGCGAAGGTTTTAGTCTCAGTTTGCATGAAGCAGTCCCAAAATGTGGATCCATGAAGTCAGTGACGGAGAGCAACAGTTGTTTAAAGCTTTGCCAGAATTTTCCCACGCAGATTAAACTTAAGAGAAGCAAGCTGACCGAAAATTGATGAATACAGTCGGCAATTTTCTCAGTTATCTATAAGCAAGAACTTCTGATATCAGAATCCAGTGATGGTTCTAGTCCTGAGCTGGGGGACAGCTGTCCCTCCCCCAGTTTTTTTTTACAACTGACAATAAGCTCCTTCTATTTTATATTTTTTCAATCCCATGGAATTCCTTCGCCTCCCCCTAAACCACTAATGTCGTGATCGTATGCTATTCTAAGATAATTTATGAATGTGCCAGAAAGAATTTTCAATGATTCAATCACCACATGGTGGTTAAACCATCATATGGTTGGTGGTTAAACCACCATATGTTTGGTGGTTCATTCAACCACCACTCATTCATTCCACCATTCATGTGGTTGGTGGTTCATTCAGCCACCATGATAGTTGAGCAAAGCAGATCCCTGCTTTGCTGTTTACTTGTCGAAGGACTAAGTTCCGAGAACTCCGTCTTTAGTGCATCAATCTGCGTTAACGAATACTACACAAACAAAATTAAATTTTTTAGACCTAATTTCCCTCAAAAACTGAAGAGGGAATTTAAACTTAAAATGGGCATAAACTAGCATATCCAAGACGAAAATGTAAAAACAAACATGAGTTATCATGAATGAAGAACAAAAAATTACAATGAATAACAAATTTAAACTCTAAATGAACCCCCCTGAAAGCCCCCAAATGGATAGTGTCATTTGGATTGTACCAAAAGCTAAGCATATTACTTTTGGAATTCTATGATTGAAGATTTTTAAATAATGAATGCTAATAAAGCATGTTTTTTTATGGTTATTTTCTTTGCTTAGAGAGGGGCAGTTTGGCCGAGACCATGGTGGTTCTGTAGCTCTAATTCATTTTGCTTACCTTTTTTGTATTTTGAGGCCTAAAGGTATTTTTTTTGTGTTGATTCAACCTTGATCTACTTACTTTTCGAACTGGAGGTCTGATGGTTTTATTTATTTATTTCTTTTTTAGGATCATCGCTCGTGAGGTTAAAAGATGGATATTGTGATTGACTTGTGTAAGTCTATCCAATCTAAGAACACTGCCTTGATACAAGAAGCTTTGAAGAATGCTGAAATTTTTTTTTCTAAGAACACAGATTTGAAAACCATTAGAGATGTTCAAGAAATCCTTTTCCCATCTCTTGTCCATATTGTTACTGGGAATTTTGAAAAATGTGTTAAAGTATCCTGTTTGAAAGTTATTAAAGTTGTAACTTTATTAAAACATTGTAGAATATCTAGAGAAGTGGAAATTTTGTGTGAACATCTGCTATTGTACGTTATTTACCAAGAGGAAGATTTAGAGATTCCAGCATTGTCAATTTTGATGAACATTTTACAGAATGAACAATTGCTGAAAAGCTTAGAAACTCGATTCAGAGACTTTTTGCGTTTCGAGGAGGCTGTTCGTGAGCGAGGAATTGATGACTCATTCTCATTTCTTTATACTGATATTTTAATACTTCTATACAATCACAGTGGATCAAAGCTGCATCCATCACTTTCATCAAAAAAGCTGCAACAAATTAAAGTGGGATTAGAAGAAAGGAGGCAGAATATTATTGAAGCTGTTATAGACTTATTTGAGGCTTCACCACAGTTTATGAAAACTGCCAAAAGTGATAGTCAGCTAAAAAAGGAAGCCTTAGAATATTGTTGCTTGCCCAAAATGAAGTTGGAGAATTGCCTGAAGTTGCTTGAAGTTGATTTTTTCTCCCCAAGGGATGCCTTGGAGCTACTTGAATCTTTTCCAGCCAAGCGTGAGACGAAAATTACTCGTTTTTTAATGCTTGAATTGGTCACGAAGAAGGAACCAGGTTTGATGGATGCTGATTTAATTAGAAGTATTGTTTCTGAATTTGAATCTGACGCCACAATTCAAGAGTATATTGGACTTGCATCTATTTTGACTGATATCCTTTTCTAATATTCTAGATTCATAGGTGTGTGCAATCACAAATGAAGTACATCCAAGTCACTGTGCATGGTCATGCATAGCTAAAACTCTAGAGTGTGTTAGAGGATTTTCAGGCGGGGATCATGTTCTGAAATCCCAGTAAATATTGTTCTTAGGCCTGGAATGTAAGCAAGTCTCCTGGAATCTTGGGAATCTTACTAATTCCAAATTTTTTACAGGACCAACAGATGATTTCTTCCAAGAGGGGGAGGGGGGATGAAAGGCAAAAAAAAGTGTAGTTAAGGATAGCAGTCCAACATGTTTAGAGGAGAAACTATGCCAGGTGGCAAAGGTATAGCACTGAATTTGCTGTCTTATGCCCGAACCACACCATAGTCACATCTGTCAAAAAAAAAGCCAAGTTTTATGAATGGGTTGAAGAGGTTTTGAATGAAGAGGTTTTTCTTAGTTTTAAGTGACACTTGTATTTCAGAATCAGAAAATTAAAATGGCAAGAAATTGGCTCGAAACACTTGTTTCAAGCTTCCATCTTTCTAGTTTCAAAAAGTAATCTCTTGACTTTGGTAAATTGAATATTTTATGTTTGAAAGTTATGCGTTGTTCCACTCGAGAAATTATGAACAGAGTGCATAATTGGCGCTGTAGTGCGTAATTTTAAATATATTGACGTTTGTGGCTATAATGTGGTCTGAGGATTAAGATATCTAGGATTGGACAGTAAATGTCTCTTTATACCCTTTGTTCAATGACTACCAAACATAAGTATGTGTACTATAAACCAAAATAAAGCCATATTACTGTTCTACACACTCTTAAGTTTGATACAAAATTTCTTTTTAAATTTTTGAGCAGCAACTCTTCTGACTAAACGCTAAACACTTACTTTTGACTATGTAAAGTTGTAAATTGGATAGCCAGGCCCTTTTGTTTGAGACATAACAGTTAGTCTACGGACTTCTAGTGTATTTACACATTGTGGAAATCCGTCCAGATTTAGCAATCCTTGGGGAGATTCCGTCTGTTTTCGTGCTTGAAAAAACTCTTTAGCTTTCCGTAACAATTTGGTCAAATCAGGACAGATTCTTGGCAAGATTTTTAAATGAATAAAACCATTACTATGGATCATTAAAAACTTAATGATTTTATAACATTGGCTCAAGGCTACCCCAACTTCTATGATACTGCTCATCCAGTCTAGGAGAAAACCAAGAAAAATGGTGTCATTTGGCTCTGTAATGCTCAGCAGCTTTCAGAGGAGGGTCACGCTGTTGCATTTATTTGAAAACCTTTCCTTAAAACGTAGCGCTTTCTGGGTCATTGTTCGAATAGATACGGACGGATTTCTGCGTGGACTACCGCAATGTGTAAACGAACCATCTACTCATTGCCCCATTCGCATAGTAATATAAGTACAAAGTAAAAGCCTTGTATCGTTATTCTTTGAGGTCTTAAAGTTTAATACCAAAATATTTGTAATGCTTTCATTGCTTCTACAATTGATTAGTAGGCTACTTATTTAATGAGTCTGTACACTATCCATAGTACTTTGAATAATTAGTTAAATAATAATTCCTCAGATTTTGATGTCCCTTTTGGAAACCCTTCAGTTTTGAAATCAGACTAAAAAAAACTCCGTTTTCACTTTCCTTTCAGGGAGCGTTATTGGGCGATGGGGGGGGGGGATTAGCCTCTATAATCTTTGTGTAGCCTAAAGTTTAAAATCGCTCCCTACCTTAGATTTGAAAAATACTTCTTTCCTGTGTTTTCATTTTTTTGTGTTAAATAAAAAAATCCTTACTATTTTCTTTAAAATTATGATAAATGGCTATTTTTTTCTGGTGTGTTTCTTTACTATTTTATTTTTCTTAATGTATGGAATATACGATATAATTTGTCCTTGCTTCTTCTTTTCTACAATTTATATTATAGCATGATATTTCCTTAACACCCTGCACTATTAGCTGAACAAGAAACTCTGCAACCAATCCTTAAAGAGAAGCTGCCTGTAAAGAGCATTAGCAGCCTTTTGCAGCGCATGCTGGAAGATTACTCATCACATCCACTTGACGAAGGGCTGTGCAATGTAATTATTTCGTTGATTTTACTAGTGGCTACTATGAGTGAGGGATCAGCATTGTTCTACAGTGAATTTTCTAAGTTGATGACTGAACGCAAAATCATGGATGCTCTTGCGTGTGGCTTACTTGTTGGTGGCTCTCGTATCAAATCTGCAGTTTTAAAGATTACATCTTTCCCTGGATTTCAAAGGTATTATTCTTAGGCGGCTTTCACACTACGTACGTAATTGTCTTTGCTAAGTGGTTAGGTTACTTCATGTTTAGTATTATGTTTCACACTTAAACAAGTATTTTCGCACTAGAGTAACGTAAAAAGTCAAAATCATTATAGTCATCATATAAAGCCGTCAAAATCATCTTTAGCTAAGTATTTGGAAATTAAAAATATGGAATGGAGATGAAGATTCCAGCTCTGACTAAAATGACTTTCGATTAAAAATTCATTTTCAAAACTTTTTGTTTGCTCATCCAGAAAGTCCTTTTGTTGCTGCTGTGTTGAGTTTTCCATAACATAACCCTAATTTGCATAACGTAAAATCCCATGTAGAACTCGTGTCTAGTTGGCACTGCCTAAGTCAGGAACAAACTGCGCAACATATTATAACTAAGTCTCAATTTTTGCCAGCTTGAAAAATTCTACGCTGTAGTGTGAAATAACCATTACGCTTAGACTTCAGTATACTAATATAAGAGTTATGTATTTTCGTTATTACTAGCATTTATTGTTTTTACCTAGGCGTTGTAGAAACCAAAGAATTGCCTATAAGTTTTGTGCTATTAATAGTTTGATGTCCGATAAAAATTTAGATGCAGAGTGAAAAGAAAAGGCTTATTTGTGGTTAGATATGTATCATATTCTTGTTTGATTCTTTTAATGTATTTGCTTCTGTAGATTTGTTTATTTTATTTATTTATTTACTTGTACTTTCCATGTTTTTTTTTCTTTGTGCTTTGCCACTTCTCTTGTTTTTATAATGGGTAATAAATAGATCATCATAGTTTTTCTCTTCTTAAGACAAAGTTCAAGTTGCCTGACAATTCTATAGCGCCAGGTTGCCAAAAAACTTAAGCCTGATATGGCACTTATCCACTCTTTTCCCTAGTCTTTCTTCCTAGAGTTGTGTCTATTGAACCTTTTAAGGGGAATCAAAAGGTGAGTTTTCAGGGATAGCTTTCCTCGGAGGACCATTCCAAATACAGGTGTAGCTCCTTAAAAAATGTTAATCAAGTCCTTAGTGCGGGATGTCTTTTCTTGTAGGGGATCCGACCGTAACATGCTTCTGTATATTTACTGCATTTGCTCGACAAACGGCGATACAAGTAAAGATAGGTCGTCGAACAGAGTACTGTGTATGCATTTGTGAGAAACAGATGTTGACGCCATATCAAATATCTCACTGAGAGTTTCTAAAGTTACCAAATTGGGGCCCTATTTTGTATCCTCTTGGATTTTGTATCCCCTATTTTGTATCTAACCGGCCTTGGGGCCCTATTTTGTATCCTCTGTATCCTATTTTGACAGGGGTGCCAATTTACAAAAACGTAGAGAGAGGGGAAAATTTTTCGATTTTTCGATTTGTTTCAATGAAAGTACAGTATCAAAGAAAAGGTAATTTTCAATGAAAACATTATAAAGGGGAATCTTTCAAAATCAAGAGGGAGGGAGCAAAAGCATCTTGTTGTTTTTCAGGAACTGCTAAAGTTAGTACGATGGGTAAAAGTTAATTTCAGTCAATTCTTCAAACTGGCTCGTTTCCTACTTGAAAGGATTTTCGTAATCTTGCATGGGAAGATTTTTTTTTCGTTACAGGCACAACAAATTTTAATTATGTAAACGTTTGAATTTGATTCAGGAAAATTAGGGCTGGAGTATAAGTTTTTGGTATTATGATTGTCAATTTGACGAATTCAGGCTGAATATTTAAGTGAACGCAAAAGCTTTAACAGAACTTCAACTTCGAAATCGATTTTGTAGATCTCAAAAGATTTTTCAGTCTATATCAATAGTATGTTTGCTATTCTGTATGTATTATATGAATAAAACCAAGTGTACTTAAATTAAAAGTAAAGAACGAAGTGGAAAGTTAAAACATAGCAGAAGTTTTCCTGAAAACATTTTAGAATGCAACAAATACAGTCTGCTGATAACTGTAAGTATTTCGTTTACCGATTACCCTTCAAAACGAACCGAAAACACTACTTTAAAGTAAAGCAACTAAATGAGCCCCTTCGTATTCAAAATTCGGAAAAAGAACTTTTCCCACATTGCTCTCGTGTTGGAGCATTCACTTTTAAAGCATTGAAATGAAACACTGTAACGCAAAGTTAGAGTGGGAGGACCTCTTACCAGTGGGAGGTCCAAGGGGACGGTAGTCCTCCCTCTCATATACAGGCTGATTCAGTGTGTTCTGATTATAATTTTAATCTTTAGAATAAAGCTTGTTCACAATCGTAACGGTTCTTCTATAATTTCTTAAACTTTAAATTTAGTCCGCTTATTTTCTGTTTTTCTGAGATTGCCCCCCCCCTCCCCTGAGACCGATTCAGCTCACGTGCTTCTTCAGAAAACTAAATTTTTCGTCTCTTTTCAGGGCATTAGAATAATCTGAATTACCTTCTTTTTATAACTGAATTATTATAACAATTTTATTTTTATAATAGAGAAGAATTTTGTTTAAAATTTGAAGAGAAGCAGTCTGTTGTAACAGGAAGAACATGCGAGGACTCACAGAATCCGTCTCTGTCTACATTTTTATATTCACCTGAACTGAGAGACATCGATATGATTTTAGATCACGTCAAAGAAAAAATTTCCACGGTAAGTTTTTTGTGAAATTTTTATCTCACTTTTTTTGTAATCCTGTTTGATATAGCAGCTTGTCCCTAGTAAAATAAACCGTAGCAGTATAAACTTCTCAAGTTAATAGGCATCTACCTCAAAATGCAATCTGTCGTTATAGTTCTACCATAAAGTTAATAAAAATAATAAGTATAATAAATATAAAGATAATAAATATAAACATATAACAAATATAATAAATATAAAAGTGTTTGTTCGGTCGAAAAATATGCCCTTATCTGTAGGTGCAAATTCAGCACTGTAGAAGCATTGCAGGAAACGGTAATGCTCTATATAAATTATTATATAGAGAATTGTATTACTATAATCCTATTATTATTATGATATAGAATTATATAATTATTATATGCTCTGTATAAATATTATATAAATTATTCTGTGTGAACGAAGTTCCGTCTGAAGGGGCCTATTAAAAAAGGGAATTTAATTTAGGAATTCGGACAAGCAAATTAAGGGTACTGTATTTGTAGTTTTGTGGTATCATTTTTGAAATCCATTTTGAGTCCTTTCTCGAACCCCCCAGGCATGGTGGTGGGGCCTCAGGGCCCAGACTCTCCCTAAATTTTCTTAGTTTTCTTTCACTTCTGATTCAAATTATCAGATAATATTTTTTTATTGTTCCATCCCAAAATTTTGGTTATTGCCCTCCCCCGAAAAATAAAAATCCTACCTACGTGCCTAACCCCAGCGTTCGTGCATCCCAGTTGAGAACCAGCAAAGTGTATACATTTTTCACTATTTTCTGGTCTAACTTCTAAGCATAAACATAGTGTTTTCTAAAGGCTGAAATTTTATACAGTTCATTTACTTTCTCTCTAAATGCGGAATCTGTTTTCCCTCTTTTGCCCATCTATTTCTTGTTCATTGTGTCCGTTCTTCTTTAGTGTTTATTTTACCCTTTATGTTATTTATTTACTAATCAAGCTATGTATCTGTAGGAGACGTTCTTGCACATTTCATCTTTATAGGTTTTCTTTAGTATCAAATCTACGAATGGCAAAAGTTGCAAGTTCTATTTCAAAATAAACTGAGCCTCAGTGACCGATTATCAACTTACTTAAATCTCTCTCATTAACGAAACTGACGAGAATGAAGAAGATGGCAAGATGTATTTACACTTTCCCGTTTTCTTCACTGACTGCCAACGTGTATACTACTACTATTATTAACTACTCACCGCAGCACCAAAACGCCTGAGGCCAACACAGCTACGCACGCTGCTCCTACATCCTAATCTATTCAATCTGTTACATAATCTATTAATCTATTACACCCTCCTAGGAAGTTCCCATTTCCCTTAAATCTTCTTGTGACATCCTCCCATCCTAACTGGGGACGACCTGCTGTTCGTTTGACCCTAGGCGGTTGGCCAAAAAGGACAATTTTTGGCAATCTGTCATCCTTCATTCGCAGAACGTAAATTCCATTTTGAAAAAAGAGGGAAAATCCAGTGTTTTGAAATTGTACAAATTATTTTTTTCGTTTATGTCGGGAAAGCGACGTTAACTTTTATTATTAATTAATGCTTCGCTATTAATTTCCTTCCCTTGCTTAATCCCTTGAGTAACCCTTGTTTTATTTTTTAAGTTTTTTTTTATTGATTCTATTCACTATTTTGACTTCATGTATTCAGTGTTGACTTCAGTGTTTCAGCTACATTCAGAAGCAAACAAGAATCATTTGAGATCCTCCAACCCTCAACAAAACTAACTGATAACCCCCCCCCCACACACACAAAAAAAAAACTTAAAGTGAGCAGCTACGGTTATCTTTATTATTTATTAAATAAAAAAAACAAGTTTTTTCTTCAAGTGGAATTAAGGAGCAACATTAAAACCTAAAACGAGCAGAAATTATTACGTATATGAGAGGGGTTGCCCCCTCCTCAACACCTCACTCTTCGCGCTGAAGTTTTTCGGCACTTTTGAAAAAGTTACTTATTGTTCTAATTAAACGACCCTTGTGTTTTAGGAGTCGTTTTTAAAGAATTGGCATAAAATTTTAACTTTAGCGTAAAGAGCGAGGTGTTGAGAAGAGGGAAACCCCCTCATATACGTAATAATTTTCGTGCGTTTTAAGGTTTAATGTTGCTCCTTACCTTCAGTTGAAAAAGCTTGTTTTTTTGTTTAATTTCTGATCATTTTTCAAATATCGCCAGGAAATCTGGCTCAACCTCCACTGAAAAATCCCCCTTCCCACGGAAATATCCTCAGGACAATTCAATCCCGGCGAAAATTTACCCCGGACAATTACCCTTAACATCTACACAAAAAAGCAACAGAGAGCAAGACATATAAAGAAATTTCGTATAGGAATTCAGGCAAATCCTCCAGTACACAATTTCCCCTGAAAACTTCATCCCTTGAAAACTTCCCTCTCCATGGAAGATTCTCCCTGTGCAAAGTCCCCTAACAGAAAATTTGTCTTCTTATCCCCGCCCCAAAAAATATATGCATACTCTCCAATAACAAATACTATACGTAAACAATGCATAAGCACTATAACTTTGACCTTTCCCCAGAGGCTGTGGGGGGCCATTTTATCTCCAAAGACATAGTTATTAGACCTTTCAGCTATGCTGAACAAAATAGCAATCTCAGAATTTTGATCGGACAATTTTGGGCAAAGTGGTGTGGAAGGGGGGCAAGTTGCCCTCCAATTTTTTGGTCACTTAAAAATAACACTAGAACTTTTAATTTTCGTTATAATGAGCCTTCTCTCAATGTTCTAGGCCCACTGGGTCGATACGATCACCCATGGCGAAAAAAAAACTCGCAACCGTGATCTTAGTTCTGTCGAAAAATATAAATTTCCAGATTTTTGCAGATAGAAGCTTAACAGCTGTGCGGTATGGTTCTGTGATGCGCTGAATCTGATGGTATGATTTTCATAAAGTTTCTCAGACTTTTAGGGGGTCTTTCCCATTTTTTTCAAAAATCAGGAGAATTTTCTCAGGCTCGTAACTTTTGATGGGCATGACTAAACTTAATGAAACTTGTGTATTTAAAATCAGCATAAAAATCCAATTCGTTTGCTATATCTATTGTTATGAAAATTCCGTTTTTTAGAGTTTCGGTTATTATTGAGCCGGGTTGCTCCTTACTTACAGTTCGTTTTCACGAACTGTTTGATACTTGTTTATCCCAATACTCTAAATTTTCTGTAAATTGGAATAAGATCTTGGCCATCCTCAAGCAGTGGTTAAGGGCTGATTTATTCCTCTGTTTCTTTTTTTCCTTTTAGTCAGGTCTTCTAAAAAGTGTTTTTATTCGTAAATTAATTTGAATTAGAGAGTAGTGTGTATTTCAATTCATAGGCTATACTGTTTAGTGTTAAGTGCCATCTACTTTCTATATATCTACATTTTGCTGAACGAATTCGCTCTGGGTACGTGTTCTATCCCAACCTGCCAGTGGAACTGCTCAATACAAATGAGGCTATTTGAGAATTAACTTTAACTGCTCTTGTTTTATGTAAGACTCACGACCTCTCGTGCAAATGTATGACTAAGGCTGAACCGTAAGTGAATGCTCTCTTTTGAGGACTGAAAACAAAATTATTTTGCCTCTTCCTCCCAGAAAAAAATTTGAAGTTATCTTACCACCCCCCCCCCCTGCCGCGCCCCCCTCCCAAAAAAAACTAATGCAAATTTCGACTCGTTCCCCCAGTTGAGATTTACTAATACCGAGACTTAGCTAGCGCTAATTTAAACCAATCAGAATTTTCCGAAGGATTTTTCAGCCAATCAGGAAATCCTATAAATAATCTGACTGGTTCAAATTAGCGCTAGCTAAAATTTCGATATTAGTAATATCACATTGTGGATGAGGCATTGTTAAAACCACTTGTAATTAGTCATTATTTAATGAACTTTACTGACCGTTTAATAATGAGAAATACTCGCTCAGGCTTCATGTACTCGTTGTATAACATCATATAATAGTTTTTAGAGCTAATAGCTACGGAAATAAGGGAATTATATAGGCAGATAGTTTGCAATGACTATATTTAATCATTATGTTTGTAGCATCCATCTGCGTCAGAACTGAGCGACATTTACGAGCTCCGACTAAATAGCCTAGAAAGACATATCAAGTACCTTGAAGGATTTTTGGAAGAAAGTACTGCTACGAATCGGTTGCTTTTGAAAAAGGAGAAGGAAATAAGCTCAAGGCAACTGGAGAAGCTTGTATGCATGCAGAATCGCTTAATGATAAAAGAAGGAGAGTTTAAATCGGTTGAAGAGAGGCTGGCTGAAACTATTGACCGGCTTACTGAGTTGGAGGAGAAAAAGGAAGAGGTATTAAAATAATAATGCAGTATATACGTTTCAAGGCCACACTGGCCAGACGCGATAGATGAAAAATGAAAAAAAGCCATAGAGAAATACCATATATACGGAAAATGAAATAAGAAATACGGAATACGAAAATATTAAATACCATAATAACGAAAAACCATAGAGACGTTATAGATGAAAAACAAAAACAAAATCGTAGAGAAGTTTCCTTAAAAAAAAATGTTCTACTGAATAGAATGAAAAAGATGATGAAAGGTATCGACAATTTATTATCTTCTCCACTGACTGACAGCTTGTGTAAACCGTGAAAATCCTATTTTGAAAAAAGAGTGTTTGTGAAATTGAAACAAAATTCCAAAAATTATTATTCTATTATAATCAGGAAATTTTTACTCAAAGGATTTCCTTAGTATTTTCCCATCAAAATGCCTCACAGCCCCCCCCCCCCCTCTTTACCCACCAAATTTGGTTGATTTTGTTGTTCCACGTTTTTTTTTTTTTTCTCTTTCTAAGAAATGGAATCGCCGTTGGAGAGAATATGAAGAGCAGTGTTCAACTATTAATGTAGCTAAGCAGTAGGACCAGTTTTTGTGCCATAAACATGGATTAAAAATCCATGACAGATAATATTTTTCTGTCAGCAAATTCTTTTGTTCGTTTTTTATAAATATCTCCATAGACTAGCCTAGTTCGCAATCGGTATAACAAGTTTTTGTTTCCAAGCTTGTTTTTTTTTTTACATTTGCCGTCTGATTAATAGCAATATAATTAATAACTGATAATAATATCAATAATAGACATGTAAAAATGAAGTGGCCGACTCTGATTATGGTAACGAGTCTCGTATTGTTCACTGTTATTTCTCGCAAGCTACTACAAATAGTGATATCCAAGTTACATATGTATTTTTTAAAACTAAAAACGAGCAAAAAAATCATTTAAAAAAAATATAATTTCGTTATGCAAGTTAAGAGTGAAGTGGAATTAGAAATTGGATGCAAGTCAAGAGTGAAGTTGGACCAAATTATTGCTCCGCAACCAATACACATTTATGAAACTAATGAAAACAAACAGACTGATGATATTTTGCCCGATATTCATAGGATTATGCAAAACTAAAACTTTACTGAAAATACAAAACACTATAGTATTTTTGTAGATTAGAAATACAAAGCCCTTTTGGATATTTTTTACTATATAAAAATAAAGTGTTCTTATGTTTTATGCATGGGTTTTTGTGTTTACAGTAAAGTGCTAGTTTTCCATAACCGTGACAAACAAACAGACTGATGATATTTCGCCCGATATTTATAGGGTCATGCAAAACTAAAAATTTACTGAAAACACAAAACACAAAAGTATTTTTGTAGATTAAAAATACAAAGCCCTTTTGGATATTTTTTACGATATAAAAATAAAGTGTTCTTATGTTTTATGCATGGGTTTTTGTGTTTACAGCAAAGCGCCAGTTCTGCATAACCGTACAAATATAGGGGAATATCATCAGACACTATATCCCTTCAAATCTACCAGTAGTGTTTTTTTTAAACTTGACGGGTTGTCAATTCATGAAATGTATTTTTCAAAATCTAGGGAGGGTAATTTTGCTTTTTTTATTTTATTTTATTTATTTTTTTCAATGAAAAAAGCAGTGTATTGTACTCTGCCAGTAGTGTATTTTTCAGTAAAAATATTAAAAAAAGAAAAATTCTCAAAGCCTAGTCTCCCCCCTCCTCCCATTGGCATACCCGGTTTTTAAATCAAATACCAATTCTACTGTGATGTGATGTCAATATCTGTGGGTGGGACTTGTGCCAGGCAGTGACAAGCCATTGGTCAAAATTAATACACGTTATTACCCCTTAATACGCGAAGTAGACACAAATTCCAGAGAGAATTAGCCAAGCGTGTATTAATTTTAGTACCCATCCATAAAGTGTTAGGATTAATCATATTTGGACCCGAAACTGATATGGGTCGCTTTGACTGTCTTTTTTTTGCCAGCGCAATAGCTTCATTTTTAGCTTTATGTTTAATTCTTACAGGTGCAAAAAATTAGTATGAAAGAGATATCTTTCTTACGAAACCAGGTGTCTCACTTAACAGACATGCTTGCTTTAAAAGAAGAAGGACTAACCAGGGCTTTAGCAGAAGTCAACTCACTTAGTGGTGAAGTCGTTACAGTTACTAAAAATGAAGAGAAAAAGCGTCAAAAGCTAGAGCGAGCTTTTAGTGAAGAAAAAACCTCACTTGTATCTAAGTTCAAGGAATTAACAAAGGTATGGATACTGTTTTAACCAAAGGTGATAGAGGGTGGGGTGGAAAAGGATGGTACAGGGTGGGGGGGGACAAGTTATACATTGAAATGGTACAGCTTTCAATATACTTCCCTCCCCCCCCTTTGTTTATTTTATTTAACCCCTCTGTTCAAACGGCTGTATGCTTCTGACACTGAAGTTTACAGGAGAAGAAAATACTGAAAAAAAAATCCCCTTTTTAATTATATTAAATAGAAAGTTTTAATAAGAGTTAAAGAGTCATTTTAAACCTTAAAACGAACAAAAATTACTAGAAAAAAAAGAAATGAAACTCAAGACGAATAGAAATTTCATCAAATGATGAAATTAAACTTTTAATAGGTATACATTATCAACAATAATTCAGGTTTCCCCCCCCTTCCTCAAACCCATTTAAATGCAAATAAATTATTTGTAAATTTAGTATATGCTTAACTATTTCCAGTGCAATTAAATATAAAATTTTTTTGGTGCGGGTAATTTTATTTTTGTAAAATAACTACTATTAATGCTGACAATTCGTCACAACACGAATCCTGCCTGAGGAGAACAAAGATGTGTACGCTTCTCCTCCGTAATATGCTCGGAGCTTCGCTTTTTATTTTCTCTCATGAAGATTATATTTCCTTCAATTCGTTTTTTTCTCAACCATATACTCTAAGTCCTAATTCCTAAGTAAAAAAGTCCTAAGTAAAAATTTTAGTAATTTTAGGTCCTAAGTAAAAAAGTCCTCAACCATATATTTTAAGTCCAGTAACCTAATATTAGGTATTTGGTTTTTAACCCTTAATCCTGTCATTCAATCGAGCACTTAAAACTATTTAAGTACTCGAGTACTTTTGCAAGTCCATATGTTTTAAGTCCAGTAATATCAGGTACTTGTTTTTAACTCTTAGGTCTGTCATTCAAATGAGCACTTAAACTATTCTTAGACAAACTCTATTTAGAATATCCAACGTTTTGAATGGCCCATGTTTCACAGACATACTTGACACGTGTGATTACCATAACTTGTAGTGTCTTATTTCAAAGGCTTATCTTCCTGTTCTTTCAAATTTTTCAACTGTGAGAAAACAGCCTGTGTCTTGGCTATTTTAGTTTTTATATCGTCACTCATCCATATTAACAATGCTAGCCAGGAAAGTGAAGCCTTTCACTCGGTTGATCTTCGCTTTATGTACAAGTGGGTGGCATAAAGTAGGGCCGTGAGGCTCTAGCTCCCCCTCCCCCACTTCACTACTATAGACATATTGAACCTTTTCCAACTCCTTGTTGCTCAGGAATTATTTGAGGAATGGTCCCAACGAATAGAGTGATTGTTCTAAATCATGGTTTATTGATTGATTGATTGATTGTTACAGCAAATGCACGTTTCACATGCAAAAGCACGTGTTTATTGTTTGACTCGTGACCCCCCCCCCCCCGTCCTAACTTGACAAATATAGATATGCTATGCCTCTGTCGAACCATGATCGTTCATGGGCTACTCAGGGAATGGTCTTAATGCTCAAATAAGTATCCTAAACCAAAAGACAATATGCACATATCTCATACTTAGTATTTGATTCCCACTATAATTGATATTTAAGGATTTTTGAAGTTACTGAAATCAAATATAAGATTCGATGTTTAGCATGATTGCAAAATAATTACAATGTCCTGAGGCTAATATTGCAGTATAGTATTGTGAAAGCAAAATGTAGTAAGTACATATTTCACAAATGTTTTTTTTTATTTCCACCAAGGTTGTTATATAACTGATTTTAAAGTCACTAATTACAAATTCATACCTAGCCTGTAACTCATTATGTGTACGAGACTGAATTGGAATTTGACCGTCCTTAAGACAAAGCGCGCCTGTAGCCGACGTTTTTTTTTTACAAATGATTAGTTTAAAAAACTTTTTTCACACGACAATTTTTTCAATGAAAAGCAAAGAGCTCCATTAAGCCAAGAATGAGAAAAAATAAATTAAAACAAAAAACAAAACAAACAAAAAACAAATAACCGTGGATTGTCAGTTTAATTGCCATATACTGACATTTCTTCCTTAAGGTTTTGATTATTTTTTATTTATGAAAGTAAGAAAGGTGAAAACATTTTAAACGTATTATGTTTTCAGTTAAGCGCAAATTGTGTTCTGGTTTTGAGAAGGCATGGGGGTAATCAGCCCTACTCATGTTAATTTTTGCTCGTTTTGAGTTTGAGTCGGTTATATATTTTAACTTATGTTCATTGTTATTTTCATTTATTTATTTATAATGATTTGTGGTAGTTTTACGCTTGGAAGATTATTTTACTTTATTTCCGCTCATTCTTGACTTAATGGAGCTCTTTACTTTTCGTTGAGAAAGTTGTCTTGTGGAAAGTTTTTAAATTAATTTCTGTTCGTTTTTTATTGACATAGTCCTTTTCATGGAAAAAATAATGTTGTGTATCTTTTCAGTTTTTTTCTATAGACAAACATAGTTTAGATTGCTGATTGCGTGTCGGATAACCTTTTTCAGATATTTTTTATTCGGACACACTCAGTATTTTTAATTTAATTTTATAGCTCCAGATGGAGACCTGAAAAATAAAACTTGATATTACTCCAAAATATTTAATTCTTGCTCTCTGACAAGCTGGATGCATTTACACTCTTATTATTTATTTAAATTGTAAAAGAAGAAGTAGTAATAGTAGTATCCCCAAAAGTTTCAACTTAATACGCCCAGTTGTTCTCGATATCTTGCTGAGGTATCTTATTGGCAACCATAAACACAATGGCTTTTGATTTATTTTAAAGCAATATTTAGTTTTGAAGCATAATGTGCCAATTGCATAATTGCGGGGCATTGACATGTCTAATATCCCTACAGACATAGTTGCTGGACCGTTCTACTATGCTGAACCAATGGTTGTCTCAAAGTTTAGACTGGATGCGTTTTGAAAAACATTGGGCTTTAGAGAAGGACTGGTTGTCCTCCGATCTCTTGTTACTCTTAAAAAGGGCATCAGACACCCGCACTGTAATTGGAGTGCAAGGCGGGGGACTTCTCCCTTCATATATCTAATAAAATTTTTAAACAATTAAAAACAAATTGAAAACATTTAAAATTTATTTTGTTTTTAGTAAAGTGCAAATTATGTTCTGGTCTTGAGAAGGTATGGGGGTTGTCAAAACCATAATTACCAGACCTTTCATTTACGCTGAACAAAATGGCTATCTCAAATCTTTGATTAGACGTGTTTTAGGAATGGATCGGCGGGGGGGGGGGGATTTTCGCCCTCCTATAACTTTTGAGTAATAAAAAGAGCACTAGCCCTTTCAAATTCCAATCGAATGAGCCTTTTTCGAAGTTTCTACGGAACAAAATGGCCATTTCAAAATTTCTATCAGACGCATTTCGGGAAAATACGAGGTGTGGGGGGGGGATTATCTACAGTCCGATCACTATGAATCTTAGAAAGGGTAGAATCTTAAAAAGGGCACTAGGAGTTCTGATTACCAATCCAATGAGCCCCCTCCGAAGTTTATACGGTCACCCTTTCTATATATACCTTATATTTCCCCAGGGCATAACTTACAACTCTTTCCCGGAGGGCTGTGGGGGGGGGGGTGTCGTTTTCAAAGACATAGTTTCCGGACCTTTCAATTACGTTTAACAAAATGGCTATCTACTAATTTTGATTAGATATGTTTGGGAAAATGGTGGGCGTGGGAGGGGGGTTAGTTGCCCTCCAGTCAGTTTCAACTATTAAAAAGGGCACTAGCCCTTTCAATTTCCAATCGAATGAGATCTTTTTGAAGTTTCTAAGACAGCAAGTGTCCATCTAAAAATTTCTATCAGATGTATTTCGGGAGAATACGAGGCGTGGGGTGGGTGGGGGGTTCCAACCTTTGATCACTGTGAACATTAAAAAGGGCACTAGAACTTCTGATTGCCAATCCACTGAGCCCCTTTCGAAGTTTACATGATCACCCTTTCTATATATACCTTATATGCCCCCCAGGGCATAACTTACAGCCCTTGCCCTGAGGACTGTGGGGAGGATGGGGGGGGGAGGTTGTCGTCCTCAGAGACATAATTTCTGGATCTTTCAATTACGTTGAACAGAATGGCATCTCAAAATTGTGATTTTATGTGTTTGGGGAAATGGTGGTTGTGGGAGGGGAGGTTAGTTGCCCTCCAATTACTTTCGACTATTAAAAAGGGCATTGGCCCTATTAATTTCTAATCGAATGAGCTGTTTTTGAAGTTTCTACGACAACAAATGGCCATCTCAAAATTTCTATCAGATGCATTTCGGGAAAATACGAGGTGTGGAGGGGGGGGGGGGTTATCCACTCTCCGATCACTCTTAATCTTGAAAAGGGCACTAGAACTTCTGATTACCAATCCAATGAGCCCTTTCCGAAGTTTATATGATCACCCTTTCTATATATAGGCTACCTTATATGCCCTTAGGACATGACTTACAATCTTTGCCCTGAGGGATGTGGGGGGGGGTGTCTTCCTCAAAGACATAATTTATGGTCCTTTCAACTACGTTGAACAAAATGGCTATCTCAAAATTTTGATTGGATGTGTTTGGGGAAATGGTGGGCGTGGGAAGGGGGTTAGTTGCCCTCCAATCACTTTCGGCTGTTAAGAAGGACACTGGTTCTTTCAATTTCAAATTGAATGAACTATTTTTGAAGTTTCTACGACAATAAATCGGGCATCTCAAAATTTCTATCAGATGCATTTTGGGAAAATACGAAGTGTCGGAGGGGGGGGGGGTATCCACCTTCCATCACTCTGAATCTTAAAAAGGGCACTAAAACTTCTGATTTCCAATCCAATGAGCCCCTTCCGAAGTTTATACGATCACCCCTTTTATATATTCCTTATGTGCCCCCAGGGCATAACTTAAAACCCTTGCCCTGAGGGGTGTGGGGGGTTGTCATCCTCCAAGACATAATTTCCGGACATTTCAACTACGTCGAACAAAATGACTATATTATGATTTTGATTGGATGTGTTTGGGGAAATGATGGGCGCGGTAGATGGGTTATCTGCCCTCCAATCACTTTCGACTGTAAAAAAGAACACTAGCCCTTTCAATTTGCGATCGAATGAGCTCTTTGAAGTTTCTATGACAACAAATGGCAATCTCAAAATTTCTATCAGATGCATTTCGGGAAAATACAAGGTGTGTGTGGGGGGGGGGGGTCTCTGATCACTCTGAATATTAAAAAGAGACATCTGATTTCCATTCAAATGAACCCATTCCGGAGTTTTTACGATCGCCCTTTCTATATATTCCTTATGTGCCCCAAGTGCATAACTTACAACCCTTTCCTGAGGGCTGGAGGGGGTTGTCATTCTCAAAGACATAATTTCTGGACCTTTCAACTATGTTGAACGAAATAGGTATTTAAAAGGCTTTATTAGACGTGTTTGGGGAAATATTGGGCGTTAGAGGGGGTTACTTATCCTCTAATCACTTTTGACTATTAAAAAGAGCACTAGCCCTTTCAATTTCCAATCAAATGAGCCCTTTTTGATATTTTTACAACAACAAATAGCCATCTCAAAACTTCAATCATATGTAGTTCCGGAATATACGAGGTGTGTGTGTAGGAGGGGGGAGGATATCCACCCTCCGATCACTGAATCTCAAAAAGGGCACCACAACTTCTGATTGGCAATCCAATGAGCCCCCTCCGAAGTTTATACGATCACCCTTTCTATATAAACCTTATATGCCCCCAGGGCATAACTTACAACTCTTGCCCTGAGGTATGTGGGGGTGGGGGGTGGGTGTCATCCTCAAATACATAATTTCCAGAGCTTTCAACTAAGTTGAAGAAAATGGCTATCTCAAAATTTTGATTGGATGTGTTTGGGGAACGGTGGGCGTGGGAGGGAGGTTAGTTGCCCTCCGATCACTGTCGGCTATTGAAACACTAGCCCCTCCAATTTCTATTCGAATGAGTCCTCTTCGAAGTTTTTACGACAAATTCTTCGATACGAATTGACCTGGTCTACAAAAAAAAAATTACATTGTGCCCACATCGCTCTTTACTTAGGCAGTGCTATTGTACTGCCTATGATTTCTGATTTTTGCCTTAGAAATGAGAAGCTAATATTGCAATATAGAAGTTCGGAAGCAAAACATAGTAAGAACATATTTTACAAATGGTGCATATTCTATATTTTCGATTTTTTCCGATTACACACTACTAGTGTATCTGGCTTAAGAATTTTCTGTTATTATATAATGAAGCTTTTTTTTATATTTAATAGTTATTTTCGTTTGCTTGTATTTTGATCACTTGCCTTTCAAGTTTGTTAAGTTTTTTTATATATCTTATGTTTTTTTCGTGTTTACCTTAATTGTTGCTTATCTTAATTGTTCTTTCTTTATCGCAATTTGTTTATTTATCATATTTTCTGTTTTTATTGCATTATCATTATTTTTTTATAAGAAATGCAATTTTGCCAAAACTGTTTGCCAATAAAAAGCCTCCATAGTCATTGATGGTGCATAGGGTGTCGACAGTCATCGAAGCTTTAGTTGCCGGGTCTTTTTCTCAGGACCATATAGTAAGCCCCACCCCCAAACGTTTTGCAGCTGATCTTCGTATTGGCAAGAAGAGTTCAATCCACAGGTTTTGCTTTTGATGGCTATTTTGAAAATGAAATTTTATTTTATCAGTATGATTAGAAAAATCGTTCATGGCACCATGTTCATGTTAATATCACTATTAACATGCACATGTTATGTTAATATCACTATTTCAAATTGAAACCTATTGGGAGATCACTCCCGATGGTAGTGTTCTACTAGACTTGGCACCATGAACACGAATAGAAAAATCGTTAGACTTGGCACCATGGCACCATCATACTCGTGATTGTCTAGTAGCCTATTTTGATTTTCCCTCTTATAGGACTTGGAAACAGAGAGGGAAAAGAACAGTCAGCTTACTCTCGAGCGCTTGAACCTCTTGGAAAAGGCCAAGACTAGTGAGGAAGAACTGGTTTCTTTGCGAAGACTCAAACAAGTGCTGAGTGAGCAGTTGAATTGTAGAAGCTGATTAATTTTTTTTTATTGCTCTGCCATTTTTAGTATCTAAGTTTAATTTCAAAATTTTTTTATGAAACGAATGCAGTCTAAATTAAAACACTATGCATGGATGTGAAGCTTCTTATTTAAACGGTATCGTACTCAGCGTTGCCAATGAGTCAGAGTTTTTGGTGCCATCAAAGTAGGTAAAATGAACCTTTTTTCCCAAAAAAGGTACAATATACTAAGATGGAAGCAAAAGTCGTCTTCTCTAGGAAAGACAGGTATTCATTGTTAAAATTGCTACCGCAAAAAAAACTCAAGAAACAGCTCAAGCTTACTAAGAGTAAAACCTCAAGGAACTGCAACAGATAGCTTCAGATCGATTTTTGACAAGTATCGCGGGCTGCCACACAAGACTTTGAAACTCGTCTAGGGTTTTGTAGTCGGTGCTGGAAGGCTAAAACGGCTGTTGGCAGGTCGCTAAAGACGGGGGGGGGGGGGGTAGAGCTTGCGAGGACTATGATTGCAGAAGTCCAGGACAAGTTCGAAACTTTCTATGAGCTTTCATCAAAATTTCAGGACTGGTATACCACTGTTGCTGCTCTATGTGTCCCCAGATGTAGGAGGACCTAAGTCTAAGTAAGTCACAGTCGTAGAAAAACTGAATTGCTTTCTTATAACAATGTTTGACGTTTGATGGAGGGGTGGTCTTGGCATGAAGTTTTAGACGTGAGATTTGTTTTATGTTATCATTCGTCAGGCCTGTGTTAGGATGAAATATAAAAAGTATCTCCAAATCTACTAATAATTAAAATGTAGTTTATTTTCCCTGCTACACAGAAAAATTGATATTATTAAAAATCAAAAATGAGGAGTAGTATACTTATTCAAGGATACTGTGTAAGTCATCTAGAAAAGTGAACAAATTCTGATTCTAGAAATGGCAACGGTGCTGATGCCGCAATTCCATTATGTTTTGCGATTGGAAACGGTTTCTTTGATATTTGTAAGTTATTTAACTCCTTTGAAGGAGCAAATATTGGTTATATAGGGCATGATGCTTATTCATCCTTGGGCTGAGACTATCATGTGACATGATGCCTATTCAAGCTATGCATTGTGACTATCAAAGGATAGTTAAGTATCTTCTAGAAACTGATGTCTTCTAGAAAGTGGAGCAAATCCAAATTTCAGAAACAGAATAGATACCGGGTGCTGCACGGAATGGAAGACGCAATTATATATTATAACTAAACAAAATTTGTAAGCTGCTTATCTCAATTGGTGTCAAAATCCATTCAAATTCTATGATTTTCACTGGCCATCAAAGTATAGTTAAATAACTTCTAGAAAATTGAGCAAATCGAAATTTCAGAAACGGAATGGATAGTAAGTAAACTAAGTTTTTTTCATTAACAAAAAAGATCAGACCGTTCTTTACTGAGTGCTCTATGCTGGAGCAAATCCAAATTCCGAGAATAAGTCCATTGAAATAATGTTGATGACGCAGTCCATCCAAGTAGATGGAATAATATTTGTCAGTTGCTAGTTTAATTTGGTGCAAAAAAAAAAATCGTTTTGATGATGATGGAGAGTCACTCTTGGTAATAGGTTTTCATTGGTGACTTAATGATGATACGCAACACTTTTTAGAAAAACATGGCAAAATGGAATGCAGACATAGAAATTAAAAAGAATGCCAACATATATGTGAACGAGGAAGACAAGACGCTGATTTGCGTCTAGACGCAAATCATTCCGTTCCGATATGCGGAACTCGAATTAGTAACTACAACCCGATGCGGACCTAGGAACAAGAATTGAGAAATCGTGCATTCATAGTAGGCTGTCTCATCAATGGTTTAATACACTTAACAACTTTGTTTCAAAAAAGACTTTACATTAATGTCGTTTTGTCTACTACAACCACGTTCTATAATCCTGCTTCGGATTTTATGTCAAAGAAAAGATAAAGAACTAATCCTGTATAGGCTATCTTAATTGGTCAACAAAGATCTTTCAAATGGGTTGTCGAAGAGTATTTTGTGTTGCTTTTCTTTTTAATAAAGGTATCAGTGTAAAATTAGGCCTGTCAAGAGGAAACATGTTAAGAAAATTCTTACTTTATGGAATTCAGAAACTTTTTAATTAAACGTTGTAATTAAGTTGTAATTAAAATCATCGTCAATCAGGCTCTAGGGTGTCCCCCCCCCCAAAAAATACCCCTCCCCCCTACGGACAATTCCACCTGTAAAATCAACCCTCGGGAACAATTCACCCCGTAAGGCGTCCTTGCAGACAATTAAACAATTGGAAATTTTTCCCTCGTGTAAAGTTGAGCAGATAAAGGGAAAGATGACAAATAAAAATAATGTAGAAAAGAAGGGACTTTGAAATATTCTACCTGTATTCCAAGATATAGGTAGAACATAGGGTGTAGAATATCCGATAGTATTTATTTTTATATTTTTTACTTTTTTCTTGTTTTTCGGAAGTTGAGTTATTATAGCAGGTTAAGATAAAGGTTAAAGAATATAATTCAAAGATACGAAATTAGTGGCAATTTTTGAGTGATTGCCCTATGATGGAAGTGTACAGAGATATACGCTGGAGACTAAGAAGCACGGGCAACTACCTCTTGTGTGCACTTGGTTCGGTAACGATATCTATAGTACATGATACCAGTTCATTCCTTGCTATAGAGAATGCGTATAGTGGGCATACATGAGAAGGTCATCCTGTCTGAAGTTCCTTTAAGGGAAATTATTTTATTTATTTAATTTCAATAATATGGAGTCAAACTCCAAGTAAGAAGCAAGATAATTAAAGACGTACAGAACTCCTTATATCAAATAAGCAAGCCAATCAATTCTTATAGCCTTTATCGTACCCTGCTCTGATGACTCAACCTCCAGCCCCAAAAAACGTAAAAAAAAAGAAATAAATAAGTGTGCAAGGGCCAAGGACCTAAGCTGCCGATAACAGTCAGCGAAGTTAATAGGGGACAATGACTCATTTGCTGTTAAATTGATCTATATAAAATTAAATGTATTATATTAATGTGCATTTTTGCGTGGGCCAAAAACTAAGCTAAAGTGTTCAAGCTAGGAACATTGAAATGCAGGTAAACTAATTTTGGAGCCATGAGAATCATGCAAATTTAAACAGAGTGATTTCTGAACTGTGCAAATAGGATGTAAAAATATGAAAAGCATTAACCTAAAAGAAAATAAAATCGATAAATTGGAAACGTGACGTCATGATAACAAGCGCACAAGGGAAATGACGTCACAGGTGTATTTTCGAGGGCGTAAGGCCTGAGCTTTGCTCACGAGGCCAAAAAGACCTGAGCGGGTAGAGGGAAGCAGCAAAGACACCGCTGAAGCCAGATTTCTGATAATAAATTAGGTAAATTAATCTAGCTAGGAACACGGAAATTCATGCGTAACAGTTTTGGAACCGTGATAATGTGCATAAGGTTAAAAAAAAAAAAAAAAAAAAACCTTGGACAGGTAATGTCACGATAACAGTCGTGATCTAATACACCTTGTACCCAGTATCCACACAAATTATGGTAAAAAAAAACCAGACGCAGTACTAAAACTGGTATGCTTAAAAGTGAGCATCCATCAGTTAAAGGCAAATTTGTATTCAGTTATTAAATTCTGGCGTTTCGAAAGTATATTTTTAAAGCACGAAAGGCATGAAAATGCCTTTGCGTCCATTGAGTTCACTGGAGTGAATTACAATAAATTGTTTGATTTTTTAGAGCAATGTTGTGTTTGGCCCAGTAATTTTTTTGGGGGTCCCAGGGGATTCCCTGGTCCCCGCGTAGACAATTCTCCCGGAAAATTCCCACCACATGTAAAATTGAACAGCCGAAAGGAAAGTAAAACAAATAAAAGGAATGAAGAAAAGAAGACAGTGGAATATTTTATCTATATTCCAAAATACACATAGAATACATGCAGGGCCATTCCTAAGGTTGGTTACGCCCGGTGCAAAATCAATTCCGACGTCCCCCCTCCCGAATCAAACAAATAAAAAAAAAGCACCAGCCGCTACTTGCCCGGGTTGCCCCACGTTTTAACCGCCCAGAATATACAGTGTAGAATAAGCTACGGGATTAAAAAACAAAACAAAAAAACTAAAGATAGGAAGACCAAGAGTGAGGTTTTTTCAAGGCCAATGAAAATATTGGACAAAGAAAGTGAATATTTCAGGAGGGTAATCGTCTCTCTTCTTCAGTGCTTTTAGGTAAATTAGTACAAAAAAATTTAATTTGAACGAAAGATCTCGGGTTAAACCAAACTTATAAAACCAAACAACACAGAAAGCCAACAGAAAAAAAATTGGGTTAAAAATCTGAAAATTAAACAACGTGGAAAACCAGCGAAAGTAGCAAACAGATAAAAAACCTCCTAGGCCTCCCTGGATACGGCCTTGCTTCCAACGCTGAGACTTTCTGAGGGCAAGGATGTTAAATTACTGGACATTTGTTGTCAGCAGTATCTAAAAAGCCTCTATGGCTAAAACGATAAGCAATCTCATGTTCTAGGTCTCATGTTCTTCAATTAATTTTAATTAAAATTAATTAATCAATTTATTTTTAATTAAAATTCAGTTCTTAATTTTAATTTTTCTAAATGAATTTTAAATTAATTTAATCTAAAATTAATTAATTAGTGTTAATTTAATTTTGATTAATTTAATTTTAATTGAAAATTTTATTAAAATTAAAAGATTAATTTGAATTTAAAAATCATGTTCTTTAATTTTAATTTTAAGGTTCTTTTGTGCTAGATTTTTTCGATCTGAGGGGTTGGGAGCACGCGGCATTTTGTGAATACAAAAGTGAGACAGTATTGGTTAGAGAAAATTGACTTTGGTGAATTCCTTTATTTGCTCCGTAAGTCAACGCGTATTTATGATTCAAACTCAGGCTTGAATAAACTGTCAGCATCTTGTTGGAGGAAAGAAAATACGAGTCACTTGTTCTTATGTCACCTGTATCTTTGCTCAAAGCTAGACCTAACTTTTGTTTTTATTAATCTCAAAAGCCTCTCTGTTTTGTTGGGCCACTTTGTCCTACGAGTGAAACTGGTTTATGAAATAAAATAATACGATGCGGGCGGTCATAAATGCGTTCTGCGATGGGTGAGTCAAAATTTTCAGGTTGTTCAGGTTGCCCCCCTCCTGCGTACGTCCCTGGTGCATACATTATTTTTCTTTAGATCTCTGGTAATGTAGTCTGTAACTCATTTGTGTAATGCCCGTGCCACATCATAGTCACATCTATCGATAAAGAAAGCCAAATATCATGAATGACATGAAGATTTTCTTGATTTTAGCGTCACACTTGTATTTAAAAAGCAAAAAATTAAAATTGAAAGAAATTAGTTTAAAGAGTTTGCTCTAACAGTTATTTGTGTCCAACTGTTTTCTAATAATGCTAAGTCGTCTTAACTTTTGCCAGATTCCTCTCCCAGATATAAAAAACACTGTTCTAAGTTTCCATCTTTTCTAGTTTCAAAAAGTATGCCTTAAGCGTTGACTCTGATTGGTTAGCCAAGAAATTTATGCTTGAAAGTTGAACAATGTTCAACTCGAGAAATTACGAATGGCGAACGTAATTGGCGCTGTATTCGTGCGTAATTTTGATTTTACCGACAAATGTGACTATAATGTGGCATGGGTATAAGGGACACCAAGATCAACTGATTTTTCTTTTGATCTGTGCTATCTGCGCTTATTTCTGTTAAACTATTAATACGCTTTTCAATCAGAAAATTTATTAAATTGATCGGATATCTGCTCCCAAATAAAACACCTCTGAGCTGGTCAAGCTCTGAATTGAGAAAAGATAGTGAACATAAACGTAATGCTTTGTCCTCCATAGAAGTAACTACCCCTCTTTCTAGAGCAAGAGAATGATTAGGAGGATGATTCATGTACCTGTGACTATGTGTAGGTTTCCTTTAAACCCGAAACATGTGTTGCTCTTATGTACCAGGCCATCCAGAAACGGAAGGCGCCTTTTAAAGAATTTAAAATTAAAATCTTAAAGAATCCAACATTAAGTCAAACAGTACGTCAAACTGAAAATAAACAGAGGTTAAAAGGATTGCAGGTGCCATGAAAAACGCTTAAGGAAGGGAATATCCATACTAGATTTTCAAATTTGTGCGCTAGTTATGTTTAATTCCTAAATATTTCGAATTAATATGGCCGTTTAAAGAATTTATAAAAAAATAAAGAATTTACCTCCGATTCTTTATTAAATTCAATTTTTACAATACAATTCTTCTTTGTGTTCCCACAAATAAAAAATATCATCTTTAAAATGACCAAGAAGTGATAAGATAGTCAAACCCAGTTAAAAATAGAAAGCAACCAAAAGTTTTCTGAAATAGTAAGAGAATTAGCCACAAAAGAAAGTTACTCTCTAACGTAATGGACCATGAAGAAGCCAAAAAAAGCATGTGGGAGGAAAGATTTTAGGAAATTTCTTTTAAGTTTTGGTCTCAAAAGAAAATAAGATATATTTGAGGCCTTTAAAATTTATTTTTTTTTGCAATAGGAAGGAACTACATTTCTATAGTACATCGAGCTAAGCAATGAAAAGAAAGATTCAAGAGAAAGGTTCTTCTTCATGTCCACACAAACAAAAAATTTCATCTCTAAAATAAACCAAAAATTTATGCTTGTTAAACTACTTTACTACTACTAAATACTCACTGCAGCACCCTGGCGCCTAAGGCCAATACATCTGCGCAAGCTCGTCCTCCATCCTGCTCTACTTCAAGCCTAACTCTGTACACCCTTCAATGAAGTTTCAATTTTCCTTAAGTCCTTTCTTACAACCTATTCCTACCGTATTTGGGGGGGGGGGTCAAGATTTGATTTAAGATCTCAAGGTCTGGTGGGATCACGCTTGATCATGGTGATGGAGGGTAACAGGCCTTTTAATGAAAAGTGCAGTAATTCATTTTGAAGATGCATTAATTGGATTGACGAGAAAGAGATGTCATTTGTAGTGTGCCTTACCACGCCAACGTCGTTGGTTCGTCCGGAAGAAAATTTTAAAGTGTTAAGGAAAGTGGGACTGACGTCAGATTTTTTCAATTAGTTGCTTGAAAACTTTCACAACCATATAATAGGCAGCGCAATAGCGTTGCCTAGGTAAAGAACGATGTTGGCACAATGTATTATTTATCTTTTAGACCAGGGCACTTTACATCGAAGGAGTTGTCGTTGACACTTCGAAAAGGCCTCATTCGATTAGAAATTGGAAGAGCTTGTGCCATTTTTAATAGGCGAAAGTGATTGGAGGGCAAATAACACCCCATCCACGTCCACCATTTCCCAAAAGACACCCAATCAAAATTTTGAGACAGCCATTTTGTTCGACGTAGTTGAAAGGTCCAGTAATTATGTCTTTGAGGATGACACTCCCCCCACAGCACTCAGGGCTAGGGTTGTAAGTTATGCCCTGGGGTATATAAGGTTTTAGTAGAAAGTGTTGTCGTAGAAACTTTACAAGGACTCATGTGATTGAAAATTGAAAGGGCTAGTGCCCTTTTTAATAGTCGAAAGTGATTGGAGGGCAACTAACCCCCTCTGACGCCCACCATTTCCCCAAACACATCCAATCAAAATTTTGAGACAGCCATTTTGTTCAACTTAGTTGAAAGTCCTGGAAATTAGGTCTTTGAGGATATCAATCGCCTCAAAGCCCTCAGGGCAAGGGTTGTAAGGTCTGAAAGTATGCCCTGGGGCATATAAGGTGTTTATAGGAAGTGTTGTCGTAGAAGCTTCAAAAAGGGCTCATTCGATTGGTAATTGAAAGGGCTAGTGCTCTTTTTAATCGTCGAAGGAGGGCAATTAACCCCCTCTCACGCCCATCATTTCCCCAAACACGTCAAATCAAAATTTTTACATAGGCATTTTGTTCAACGTAGTTGAAAAGTCCGGAAATTATGTTTTTGAGGAGGATACTCCCCCCAAAGCCCTCAGGGCGAGTATTGTAAGTTATACCCTGGGGACATATAAAGTTATTATAGAAAGTTTTGTCGTAGAAACTTCAAAAAGGGCTCATTCGATTGGAAATTGAAAGGAATAGTGCCCTTTTTAATAGTTGAAATTAGGTCTTTGAGGATGACAATCGCCTCAAAGCCCTCAGGGCAAGGGTTGTAAGGTCTGAAAATATGCCCTGGGGCATATAAGGTGTTTATAGGAAGTGTTGTCGTAGAAGCTTCAAAAAGGGCTCATTCGATTGGTAATTGAAAGGGCTATTGCTCTTTTTAATCGTCGAATGTGATTGGAGGGCAATGAACACCCTCTCACGCCCACCATTTCCCCAAACACATCCAATCAAAATTTTGAGATGGCCATTTTGTTCAACTTAGTTGAAAGTTCTGTAAATTAGGTCTTCGAGGATGAAACCCCCCCCTACAGTCCCCAGGGCAAAGGTTGTAAGTTATGCCCTGGGGGCATATAAGGTTTTTCCCCACGCCCATCATCTCCCCAAACGCTTCCAATCAAAATTTTGAGATAGCCATTTTGTTCAACGTTTTTGAAAGGTCTGGAAATTATGTCTTTTAGGATAAAATAAATCCCTCCAGCCCTCAGGGCAAGGGTTGTAAGTTATAGCCTGGGGGCAAACAAGGTTCTTATAGAAAGCGTGGTCATATAAACTTTGGAGGTGGCTCATAGGAGTCGAAGTGATGGGATGGCAGCTACCCCTCCCCCCCACACACGTCGTATTGTACCGAACTGCATCTAATAGAAAGTTTAAGATAGCCATTCAATTAAAAATAGCCTAAATGTCATATAGCAAGGCTTTTGGGGTTGAAACGAACCCCAGAGATTAGGGGCAAGGGTTGTAAATTATGCCCAGTGGGTATTTAAGGTTTTTAGGGAAGGGATGGTTGTTTGACTTTAAAAGAGGCTCATTTGGTTGAAAATTAGAAGTTCTAGTTCCTTTTTAAGCGTCCTAAGTGATGGACGGCATTTAGCCCCCCCCCCCCTCTTCTACAACCCCGCTTTTCACCAAATGTATCTGATTGAAATTATGAGATAGCGATTTTTTTTAAAATAGTCCAAAGAACATATAATAAGGTCTCTAGAGATGACACAACCCTCCAGCGCCCTGGGGATAGAGTTGTAATTTATTTTTTGAGGGCATACACGGTCTTTATTCAATGAACTGTCGTATAAACATCATATGGGGCTTATTTGATTTGAAATTGGAAGTTATAGTGTCCCTTCTAATAGTCAAAGTGTTATGAGAGTAAACAGCCCCCCCCTCCCTCCACGCTCATAATTTGTTTTACTACCTCCAATCAAAATTTGAATATAATAATTTTATCTATTGGAGTTGAAGGTTTCGGAAATTATGTGTGTGAGGAAGACAGCCCCCCCCCTACAAGTCTCAGGGAAGGGTTTGTAAGTTATGTCCTTGGGGCATATAAGGTTCCTATAAAAAGGGTGGACGTATATGCTTTGGAATGGACTCGTTGGATTGGTAATCAGAGCCCTGGGGCAAGGGCTTTGTGGTCATATTAAATTCAGATGGGTCTCATTTGATTTCAAACTGGAAGTTATAGTACCCTTTTTAAGAGTCAAAGTGATTTGAGCGAATCCTCCCCCCCCCCCCCATGCCCTTCATTTCCCATAACAAATTTCCAAACAAAGTTTTGAGACATCAATTTTTTAGTATTGTTGAAAGGTTCAGTATTTATGCGTAGCAATAGCTGTAGTAGCAGTAGTAGCATTAGTAGCAATATACAAATAGCACATTTTTTTCAACATCCCCTTCAACACACGATGAAATTTTTAACTTAATACCATCAACCGATCCTGAAACATTGCTGATAGGTCCTCTTGACAACCTATATGGGCATAGTTTGTTCTGATTTATTTCGATACAGTTAAAATATTGCCCTAAATGTTCGCCTTAATACCCTTAGGTTTATTAGTTTTAGTAGTAGCACCAGTAAATATAGTAGTAGCCGTAGAAGTACAGTTAATAATAGTAGTGTTAGCTTTAGTATCAGTAGTAGTAGTAGCGGTAACAGTAATATTAGTAGTAGTTGTAGGAGTAGAAGCAGTAGTATTATGATGCAACTATTGTCGTTTGGTTAGTTCAGCATACCCCATAACAAGCCTTGTAAATTTTAAGTTAATGCACAAAACTATTCCTAAGATAATGCTGATATGCCTTTTTAACAACATACATATGGATGGCGGGTTGTCATCCGTAAAACAAAAAAATTCTCTGTAAATTTCACCTTCATGCCTTCATTGGTTGTGGATTTTGAGCTAGCCAGAAGACACAATGTGCATTTATTTAATACTGCTTCTACGATTACTGTAACTAACGACACTAATGGCATTAAGTTGAAACTTTTAGGGAATGTTTAGGAGGAGTTTCAATTAAGCACTATAGGGCGCATGAGGACCTAGGTAGCTCTGTTCTGCCACAGATAGTAGTATCATTGATATTTTAAAGGAACTAATTTGATTAGAAATCAAAAGTTCTATTTCCCTCTTAAGAGTCAAAAGTGATTGGAGGGCAGTTAGCCCTCCTCTTTAGCTCATAATTTTCCAAACACTTCCAATCAAAATTTTAAGACAGCCATTTCGTTCAGCATATTACTCAGCAATGGTCTAATAACTATATCTTTAGGGTTATTGGGTAGGTCAACCCCCTACGGTTATGTAATATGCTTAAAAACTAAATGTTGCTTTAAAATTAAATAAAGACATACTGTTTGTATTCTGGTTCCCAATAAGACAACTCAGCAATATACCAGGAACGACTGAGGGTATTAAGTTTAAATTTTCGGGGGTACTTCTATTACTACTTCTGCTCTTAAAATTTTACTTAATCAAAAGAGTGTAATTGTATCCACTATCCAGGCTGTGAAAGAGCATAAATGTAATTTTTTGGGAATGATATTAACTTTTATTTATCAATTCTAGAGGATGTATACGACTAAATTAAACACTATATTTGTGTCATGATTTTCAAAAGAATTTATGTTGTTATAAATTCCTGAAAAAGTTTCTTCAGCATATAAACAGCAGGCCAAACTATAAATTCTTAAAGGAAAACCAGAAATAACCAAGCTATTATTTTTTTCCCTGAAAAAGACTGTATCAATATAAAACGAACAGAAATTAATTAAAAAAATGTTTTCCACAGAATAAGTTTTTCCAAAAAAAGTAAAGAACTCCATTAAACCAAAAATGAACAAAAACTACCAAGCATATAACTACCAAAAATCAGTATCAATAAATAAATTAAACCCAAAACGAACAGAAATAAAAATAAATAGCAGTCAATCTCAAAGCGAGCAGAAATTAATATGATTAGGGCTCAAAACCCCTGTGCTCTCAAAAGTCAGAATACAATTTGTATTAAAAAATCAAAAATATCAGCATATGTACATTAAACTGACAATACACATTTTTTTCAGTAAATTTATTTGAATTTTTTCAGTAAAGTACAAATTATAATCTGGCATTTAGAAAGCATAGGGGTTTAGAATCCTACTACTATTACTTTCTGCTCGTTTTGAGTTTGACTCTTTTATTTATTTTAATTTCTATTCGTTTTTGGTTTCATTTATTTATTGATACTGATTTGTGGTTGTTGTTTTTATTCATTTATGGTTTAATAGGGTTCTTTACTTTTTTTTGGGAAAACTTAATGTGTGGAAATTTTTTTATTTAATATTTTAAAAATACCAAAAATAAGAAATTCAATTTTGATGAAAAAAAATAAATACAATTTGGCAGTAGTGGGTGTCAATTAAAAAAAAAAAATCTGGGTGGAAAATCAGCAAACAATAAGCTAAAAGAAATAAGGCAACAAACAGCTGAAGAACGTGAAGCAATCCTTTTAAAGGTACTTTGGGAATCAACAGATCACATATCCCAAAACGTTTTAATTCGTACGGATGAAGAGCTCAAAGTTATTAGTTTTGTTTATTTATTTTCACGGTTAAATGTGACAACACATCTACTACTACTTAAAGTGGGGTGCTTTACTCTCAAATCACGGACTTTGTGAATATAGATTTACATTTTTTATTTTAATTTATTTATATTTTATTGTATTATCGCTGTATTTAAAAGGTCGTATCTGATGTTTCCATACGTCTCAGGTAATTGATCCTAACCGTTCGCTAAGCTGTTTTCAAAGGGAGGATCGCCAATGTTCTCCCTGCCAATCCCAAATCCCAATCCCAAAAGCATTTTTATATTCTTTAGTGATAATGAAAGTGTTAAGGGAGATTGGCAGAACATTTTGAGACTATGTTAAACCGTGATAAAGTTGTAGGTAATGATGTAGAAAGGAATAATAAGCTAGAATAAGAAAAGAATAGAATAATAATAGAATATAACCTAATAATAGAATTCTTAATGAACGTAGAATTGTATAATAAGTAGAATTAATAAATAGAATAATAAATAGAATACAACAATAGAATTCTTAATGAACGTAGAATTGTATAATAAGTAAAATTAATAAGTAGAATCATAAATAGAATATAACCTAATAATAGAATTCTTAATAAACGTAGAATTGTATAATAAGTAGAATTAATAAATAGAATATAGCCTAATAATAGAATTCTTCATAAAAGTAGAATTCTATACTAATTAGAATTAATAAATAGAATATGATTATAGAATGTTTAATAAATGTAGAACTCTATAATAAATAGAGTTAATAAATAGTATATACCCTAATAATAGAATTCTTCATAAAAGTAGAATTCTATACTAAGTAGAATTAATAAATAGAATGTGATTATAGAATTTTTAATAAAATATAGAATTCTATAATAAATAGAATTGATAAATAGAATATAGCCTAATAATGGAATTCTTAATAAACGTAGAATTCTATAATAAGTAGAATTAATACATAGAATATAGCCTAATAATAGAATTCTTCATAAAAGTAGAATTCTATACTAAGTAGAATTAATAAATATAATATGATTATAGAATTTTTAATAAAATGTAGAATTCTGTAATAAATAGAATTGATAAATAGAATATAGCCTAATAGTAGAATTCTTAATAAACGTAGAATTGTATAATAAGTAGAATTAATAAATAGAATATAGCTTAATAATAGAATTCTTCATAAAAGTAGAATTCTATACTAAGTAGAATTAATAAATAGAATATGATTATAGAATTTTTAACAAAATGTAGAATTCTATAATAAATAGAATTGATAAATAGAATATAGCCTAATAATAGAATTCTTAATAAACGTAGAATTGTATAATAAGTAGAATTAATAAATAGAATATAGCTTAATAAAAGAATTCTTCATAAAAGTAGAGTTATATACTAAGTAGAATTAAAAAAATAGAATATGATTATAGAATTTTTAACAAAATGTAGAATTCTATAATAAATAAAATTAATAAATAGAATATAGCCTAATAATAGAATTCTTAATAAACTTCGAATTCTATAATAAGAAGAATTAATAAATAGAATATAGTTTGATAATAGAATTCTTCATAAAAGTAGAATTCTATACTAAGTAGAATTAATAAATAGAATATGATTATAGAATTTTTAACAAAATGTAGAATTCTATAATAAATAGAATTGATAAATAGAATATAGCCTAATAATAGAATTCTTAATAAACTTCGAATTCTATAATAAGAAGAATTAATCAGTTATCATTTCGCATTTGACCTGTGAACATCTATTGATATTTAAGCCGGATTAAATTTGGAATAAATTACAGTGGATTGCAGTGACCGTCAGTTTCGAAATAAGTGAAATAATAAATTGATATTTACGGACTATTTTACCATTGGATATATTTACTCACTCATATAAGGTCATCTATTATTTTACTATCTTTTTAATTTGACTTGATATTCTGATTATAATTCAATTTTGCTAATAAGCGAGCAGAAGAGAGGAGTTTCTTGTCGCAAGGGCCGTTGTACCCGCCGGGAGTGTGACTCCCTTAAACTGCGGGGATCTGGTAGCAGGAAACTACGCTTCCTTTGCTTATTGGTATCTGGTTCTTATGGTATATACAGTGAATATTGAGTAATGGACTTGTTTTTTTGCTGGTTTTAAATTTTTGCAATTTAACAGTGATAATGGAGTGAATGAAAACGAAATACTGAAATTTGGAAATGAGTTTTTCTGGACTTGCCGAGTGTAATCGAAGCTAAAAAAAAAATTCCTCTACGATGCGGCTGTACCTGGGACTGAGCTTCCGAGAAGACAGGTGCCGAAGGCTTTGGAAAGCCATCTGAAGGTTATGTTAAGTATATTCGAGAAATGTGACGATGAAGACATAGACCTACCGATGTTTGTAATTCGTTCTCCAAATGATGTACCTGTCATCCTGGTCTGGTTTATTCGAGTTTGAACGCGAAATTGAATAGAATGGAACACTTCCTAAAGGCTGTTTCAAGTAAGTTCGATTCGTATGATAATCACTTTCCACCACTGCCTGCCCGTGCAACGCCGTCAACTGACTCTCACACCACTGTTGTTGTCTCTAATGTGCCGCAAACACTAAATGACCCGATAAAACGCAAAGAAGTGCTCGATAAAGTGAGCTGTCATGATGCAGTTACCAAGCTGAGTTTGCAAGGTGACAAATGGCTAATCAATGTTAAAAAATCTGCTGCTGAAGAATTCAAAGACTGTATTTCAGTGATTTTAGCAGAATCTCTATCCAAGGTGATCACTAAGCGGTTTTTCGGGATAGTCAGAGGAATATCGAAGGACTTAGACCTCTCATTCTTTCAAGGATATCCAGGTGTGGTGAAAGCTATGCGGCTCGGTGACACTGGCACGGTTAAGCTTGAGTTTTGTGACTCCATGTCAAAAGCCAAGGCTATGCAAAATGGTGTTAAACTTGGGTATGAATATTTATCTGTGAAAGAATATCTGTCGGCACCTCGGTGCTGTCTAAAATGCCGTTCGCCAGACCACAGAGTAGCTTATTGAGTAAGTTTGGTTGCGAAGTGTGCACGCTGTGCGGGCCCTCATATTTCCACCAAGGATTCTCCCTGCCAGCTTGATGCAAGATGTGCCAATTGTGGTGAAAATCATGCCTCCTTTAGTCTTAGATGCAAAGTGCTGAGAGATATCATTGCCAAGAAGAAATGATTGTGCCTGTTTCGATTGTTTCGCTTAATATAAATGGTACTCATTTAAAGGAGCATATGATTGATGAATTGTGTGACCAGTTTGACATAGTATGCCTTCAAGAACACCTCCTGACTTCTACTAGTATTAACGTGTTAAAAAGAAGTCGTAATCATTCCGTTTTTACGTTTAATGCTGAGGTCACTTTTGGTAGACCTTCTGGAGGCCTCGCGTGCATTGTTAAGAATAACCTGAGTTTTCTCTCTCCAGTGTGTTTTCACAGTGATAAGTTCATCCTTGCGGTTTGGTTTGGTAATACTGTGCTGATAAATGTGTATCTCCCGTGTAAAAAAACTATTCCTGCTTTAAACGCGTATATGAAAGCCTTGGCAAATTTTAAGGCTATTCTTGCGTCTGTTGTATCGACTGTTTATGATTTCATAGTGGTTGGTGACTTCAACACAGATATTAAAAGTCAGTCAGTTCAATCCGATATAGTCATTGATGCTTTTTCTGCTCATAAAACAGTTGAGAAAAGTGTTGATTATTCATATATTCACCAATCTGGAAGTTTGTCTAATATTGATCATGTAGTTTCCTCGCCAAATATTAATGTATTGACTGTTCTTGTTCATGAAGACGATCGTGATATTGACCAACTCCCAATTTTGTTCTCTGCTTCAGTAGTCGCTTCCCGTTCTACTAGACCATTTACACAAAGCTCTAAGTGGTTTTACAGGAATAACTGGAGTAGAGCTAGTTTTTCACTTTATATTACTACGCTGTCCACGTTATTGGGTTCTATAATAGTTCCTTACCATTTGCTTCAAGTTACTGACAGTTTCTCAAATGATAAGCATTCTCTAAATAAATATTATGATACAATAATTTGGTGCTTAAAACAAGCAGGGGCGACTGCTGTTCCTCTAGAAAAGATTAAAGTTAAAACTAGAAAACCAGAATGGGTTTTGGACCCAGAATTAAAAGTTGTAAAGAATGAAGCTAAGTTTTGGCTACGAATATGGGTGTCTTGCGGTCGGCCAAATCGAGGAGTTGTCTTCGATCTGAAAGAAAGTACCAAGCGTGCTTATAAAAAATGTTTACGGCAGTCTAGGGTATCTGGTTTTGATTATTCTGCGTCGAGAAAGGAGTGGTCTCATGTTCTGAATTCGGATAAGCTTAGTAGTGATTTTTCTGAAAGTCCTATAGCAGTTCATACTTGGGTGTCGTATTATAATGATATTTTCGGCAAGGTGAACCGGGAAGTTAAAAAGCTTTTTAGTAACCTTCTCGGTTCGTGATGGTCTAATCGTATTTCTCAGAATAATGTATTACCAGTTTATATAGTTGACATTGGTAAGGCTGTGAAGAATATGCAACCTAGCTCAGTTGATCAAGAAGGAATTTCGTCTTATCACCTAAAAGTAGTTTGCCCAACTTTGATAGATCACCTTCAGCTACTGTTTCAGATGTGTTTATCTACTTCTATCGTTCCCGACAGTTTTCTCTGTGGCACAGTCACCTCGGTTTTGAAGCGTGGAAAAACTTCGTCAGATTTTTGTTCTTATCGACCAATTACTGTTTCGTGCACTCTTAGCAAAATTTTTGAATATATTCTTCTCCCTTTCATTTCAGAAAATGTTAATTTTGGTGAAAACCAATTTGGCTTTAAAAAAAGGCTGGGATGTCAGCACGCCCATCGTGTTCTAGGTTCCCTCCTGTTTCAATCTGTTAATGATACATATCCTCTTCAGATCTGTCCTAAGGCTCTTTCGAAATATTTCTATTGCATTATCATATTAAATGTTCTTTAGTCCCTTTTTTTCCCTAATGTTCACAAGTCTTGTGTCGATTCGTTACAAAATGGATTTTCTGTCCCTTTTTTTCAGGTAAAATGAATCAAATGTTTTCAAATTACCATGTCCTTCCCTGGTTTTCAGTCTAATCATGCAATTTATATCAACAAGCTAATCTCAATTCATGTATTGCTCCTATTCTTTAATCTTTGCCTTTGACTTTCATTTCTCAGGGAATTGACGTCTCGTATCTTGCTTATGCGGACGATATTCTCCTTGTCAGTTGTTCTAGGTCTGGGCTCTCACATGCTGTCAGCACATTCTGTCCTTTAGTCTTAGATGCAAAGTGCTCAGAGATATCATTGCCAAGAAGAAATGATTGTGCCTGTTTCGATTGTTTCGCTTAATATAAATGGTACTCATTTAAAGGAGCATATGATTGATGAATTGTGTGACCAGTTTGACATAGTATGCCTTCAAGAACACCTCCTGACTTCTACTAGTATTAACGTGTTAAAAAGAAGTCGTAATCATTCCGTTTTTACGTTTAATGCTGAGGTCACTTTTGCTAGACCTTCTGGAGGCCTCGCGTGCATTGTTAAGAATAACCTGAGTTTTCTCTCTCCAGTGTGTTTTCACAGTGACAAATTCATCCTTGCGGTTCGGTTTGGTAATACTGTGCTGATAAATGTGTATCTCCCGTGTAACAAAAAAACTATTTCCGCTTTAAACGCGCATATGAAAGCCTTGGCAAATCTTAAGGCTATTCTTGCGTCTGTTGTATCGACTGGTTATGATTTCATAGTGGTTGGTAACTTCAACACAGATATTAAAAGTCAGTCAGTTCGATCCGATATAGTCCTTGAGGCTTTTTCTGCTCATAAAATAGTTGAGAAAAGTGTTGATTATTCATATATTCACCAATCTGGAAGTTTGTCTAATATTGACCATGTAGTTTACTCGCCAAATATTAATGTATTGACTGTTCTTGTTCATGAAGACGATCGTGATATTGACCAACTCCCGATTTCGTTCTCTGCTTCAGTAGTCGCTTCCCGTTCTACTAGACCATTTACACAAAGTTCTAAGTGGTTTTACAGGAATAACTGGAGTAGAGCTAGTTTTGCACTTTATATTACTACGCTATCCACGTTATGGGGTTCTATAAAAGTTCCTTACCATTTGCTTCAAGTTACTGACAGTTTCTCAAATGATAAGCATTCTCTAAATAAATATTATGATACAATAATTTGGTGCTTAAAACAAGCAGGGGCGACTGCTGTTCCTCTAGAAAAGATTAAAGTTAAAACTAGAAAACCAGAATGGGTTTTGGACCCAGAATTAAAAGTTGTAAAGAATGAAGCTAAGTTTTGGCTACGAATATGGGTGTCTTGCGGTCGGCCAAATCGAGGAGTTGTCTTCGATCTGAAAGAAAGTACCAAGCGTGCTTATAAAAAACGTTTACGGCAGTCTAGGGTATCTGGTTTTGATTTTTCTGCGTTGAGAAAGGAGTGGTCTCATGTTCTGAATTCGAATAAGCTTAGTAGTGATTTTTCTGAAAGTCCTATAGCAGTTTATACTTGGATGCCGTATTATAATGATATTTTCGGCAAGGTGAACCGGGAAGTTGAAAAGCTTTTTAGTAACCTTCTTGAGTCGTGTTTTGCTAATCGTATTTCTCAGAGTAATGTATTACCAGTTTCTACTGTTGATATTGGTAAAGCTATTAATAACATGCAATCTAGCTCTGTTGATCAAGACGGAATTTCGTCTTATCATCTAAAAGTAGTTTGCCCAACTTTGATAGATCACCTTCAGCTACTGTTTCAGATGTGTTTATCTACTTCTATGGTTCCCTAAAATTTTATCTGTGTTACTATCACTTTGATTTTGAAGCGTGTAAAAATTTTGTCAGGCCGTACGTCTTGTCGAACTATTACAGATTCATGCGATCTTAGGAACGTTGTTTAATATGTTCTTCTCCTTTTCTCTTCAGAAAGTGCTAATTTTAGTGAAAACCAATTTAGCTTTCGAAAAAGGCTGGGATGTCAGCACGCCCATCGTGTTCTAGCTTCCCTCCTGTTGCAATCTGTTAATGATAAATCTCCTCTTCATATCTGTGCTCTTGATCTTTCGAAAGCTTTCGATAGTATAGTCCACTCACATGCACTCTATTCACTTTTTTCCAACAATATTAACCTTTCTATTGTTGTTTTGTTACGGTACTGGTATTCGAACTCTTTTATTCGGGTAAAATTTAATAGATAGTTTCTAATTCAAAGGTGTTTCTTTGGCTTGGGGTCCGTCAAGGTGGTGTGCTTTCTCCAACCATTTTTAAGTTATGTATTACTCCTATTCTTTCATCTTTGCCTTCGACTTTCATTTCTCAGGGACTTGACGTCTCGTATCTTGCTTATGCGGACGATATTCTCCTTGTCAGTTGTTCTAGGTCTGGGCTCTCACATGCTGTCAGCTGAATCTCAGACCAGTTCAGACCAATTGGGCTTATGTTGAACGTTGATAATTGTGAATACACTACATTTAATTCGAATGGAAGTCCCCCTCTTAACTGTGTTGTTTTCTCTATTCCCTGTGTCTCTACTTTTCGGTGGCTTGGTCTTCCCATTACTAATAATTTCAAAACACTTCGGGCTCTGACAGTTTCTAAAGCAAAAAAAACGAAAAAACAGATAGGATATTAAAAAATTGTTGCAAATAGAGGGAGGTACAATAGAACAGCGCATGGAAAGTTGAATTCTTCATTTTACAACCATTCTATTCTTTTTTTATCTGGTTTTCTTCCAATTCTGAAGTCTAAAGATCTAAAATCTATCCGAACTTATTATTTTAAATTTTCTCGGTACCTTTTGAGCCTCCCTCCGTGGTTCCAGAACCGGCACCTAATATCGCGATTCGGCCTCCCTGATTTACGGGAAAAAGTGACTGTGCTTGCGGGAATGCTGTGGTTATCTGCAGGTCTTACTGCGCACCGTAATTTGCGTTGTTTTATGTAAATAATTGTTAAGTGTGCGAGTTTGATTTTTTGTTGTTTTTTTTTTTTATTATTTTTTGTTCTTGATGTACTCCGCTTCTTTTTTATAGTGGGTAATAAATAAATTATTATTATTATTATTATAAATAGAATATAGCCTAATAATAGAACTCTTCATAAAAGTAGAATTCTATACTAAGTAGAATTAATAAATGGAATATGATTATAGAATTTTTAATAAATGTAGAATTCTATAATAAATAGAATTAATAAAAGCACCGTAATTGCACCGAATTAATAAAAGCACCGTAAATTGTGCTATTAGGTAATTAAATAAAAAAAAACAAGTTTTTTTTTAACTGAAAGTAAGGAGCGACGTTAAAACTTAAAACGAACAGAAATTATTCCGTATATGAAAGAAGCTGCCCCCTCCTCAACCTCTCGCTCTTTACGCTAAAGTTTGTCATTAAAAAAAAAAGTTATGAGACAGAGTCAAGCTTTAGCGTAAAGAGCGAGGGGTTGAGGAGAGGGCAGCCCCTTTCATATACGGAATAATTTCTGTTCGTTTTAAGTTTTAACGTCGCTCCTTACTTTCATTTAACATAAGATTGTTTTTTTATTTAATTTTTGAACGTTTTGAATTAATACAAGTTTTGATTTGGGCTCACCGTACATGAATAATTAAAACCAAATTTGCAAATTAATCTTACTTTTATTTGGTTAAATGGCTTTTTTGAACGTTGTTTAATTTTACTTACGAACTTTTTTATTAGTAATAAATATACGTAACTTACGAATTAACTTACGTAACGAACTTCTATATTCATATATTTTTAATACGTATATTAGGGGTTCGCTCTTTAGTCAATACCTCACTCATTACGCTAAAGTTTGAATTTTGTTCCAATTCTTTAAAAATGACCCCTTAATCACAAAGGCCGTTAATTAGAAAAGTACTAAAAGTACGTCTTATAAAAGTACTAAGAAATCTTCGGCTTAAAGAGCGAAATATTGACTAGGGGGTGAACGTGTTCATATACTTAATATTTTCTGTTCGTTTTAAGTTTTGATGGTCCTCCTTACTTTCAGTTAAAAAACTTGTTTTTTTATATTTAATTTCTGATCTTTTTTTAAATAATGCTGGGAAATCCGGTGTCCCCTTCATAGCAACGTCCCTTCTCACATGAAAACTCCATCCATGCAAGGATCCTCCCAAATAACGACCCACCCACCCCCCACTACTAGAAAAAATCCCCCTGAAAATGTCTGTATACTTCCCAATAACCAATACTATATGTTAACATTGGGTAAAGTTCATAGCTTTCAGTCTCCTCCGAGGACTTTGGGGGATTTAGTCATCCTAAAAGACATAGTTATCATATTTTTGACCATGCTGAGCAAAACAGCTATCTCGAAATTTTGATCGGGTGACTTTGCGGAAAAAATGAACGTGGGAGGGGGCCTAGTTGCCCTCCATTTTTTTTTCACTTAAAAAGGGCATTAGAACTTTTAATTTGCGTTCCAATGAGCCCTCCCATGACATTCTAGGACCACTGGGTCGATACGATCACCCCTGAAAAAAAAAAAAAAAAAAAAAAAAAAAAAAAAAAAAAAACACCGATCCGTGATCTTTCTTCTGGCAACAAATACAAAATTCCACATTTTTGCAAATAGGAGCTTGAAACCTCTACAGAAGGTTCTTTGATACGCTGAATCTGATGGTGTGATTTTCATTAAGGTCCTGTACCTTTTAGGGGGTCTTTCCCCTTTTTTTCGAAAATCAACCAAATTTTCTCAGGCGCGTAACTTTTGATAAGTAGGACTAAACTTGATGAAACTTACATATTTGAAATCAGTATTAAAATCTGATTCTTTTGATGTATCTATTGGTATCAAAATCCCATTTACAGTTCGTTACCACAAACGTTTGATCCATGTAAGGTCAAACAAAAAGTAAGGCGTACTTGTGTGGAATAGAAAGAGGTCATACAAAAATATTTAAAGGAATGAGGGGCATCTTGGGAGGCAGGAAAGAGTGAAGCTCTGAACAGAGCAAGGTGGAGGAGGAACGTTTTGGTCTCAGGTGGCTTGTGGTGCAATGAGTCCATGGTGCAATGTGGTGCATCAGCAGTGGTAGTTTTTGTCTAATCCCAGATAATGTCTTGATAGTTAAAACTAGCTGCTTCAAAACAAAATATATTATGAAAAAATATGTGCTTCGTAACACTATAAAAACAACTTTCTCAATCACAAATAAATTCCGCAACAACTTCTTGGTATGTCACATATTTGCACTATAGTCTTTGAATATATAAGATTCTATGGATATAACTCATATGAAATTTCTTCATATTTTGAGAGGTTGGATATTGAATTGTTTGTCAGATTTTGCTGGCATCGGAGGTTTTCAAAGTTTGGGTCTGCTGGTCTCCAATTGACTGCATTCGGCCCGAATTTGTAAACAAGACGTCTACCAAGGACGGGTAGGAAAACCCGACTTTTGTAGTAGTACCTAGAAGAAAAGATGAATTACAGAACATATTCTATTTTATCAATACAAGGACGCCACTCCAAATAGGTTTAATATTAATAAAGGGACAACTAATTTCTTATGGCCCTTTATAGCATTAAATAAAAAAAAAAGTTTTTTTAAATGAAAGTAAGGAGCGACATTAAAACTTAAAACGAACAAAAATTATTCCGTATATGAAAAAGGCTGTCCCCTCCTCAGCACCTCGCTCTTTACGCTAAAGTTTTTTATTGTTAAAAAAAAAATATAGTTGTGAGAAAGTCAAACTTTAACGTAAAGAGCGAGACGTTTAGGAGGAGAACTCCTCTTTCATATAAAAACTAATTTCTTTTCGTTTTATCGTTTAACGTAGCTCCTTACTTTCATTAATAAAATATTGTTTTTTTTTATTTAATTTTTGAACGTTTTTTAATTAATTAAGGTTCTGATATCAGCTCACCGTACATGAATAATTAAAACTAAAATTTCATTTTAATTTACTTTTATTTGGTTAAATGGCTTTCTCGAAACTTGTTTCATTTTATTTACGACCGTTTTTATTAGTAATAAATATACGTAACTTACGAATTAACTTACGTAACGAACTTCTATATTCATATATTTTTAATACGTATATTAGGGGGTTCGCCCCCTAGTAAATACCTTGCTCTTTAAGCTAAAGTTCGAATTTTGTTCCAATTCTTTAAAAATGACCGCTTAATCACAAAGGCCGTTAATTAGAATAAATAGCTCTTATGAAAGTACTAAAAAATCTTTGGCTTAAAGAGCGAGGTATTGACTAAGGGGTGAACTCAATCATATATGTAATATTTTCTGTTCGTTTAAAGTTTTGATGTTGCTGCTTTTGCAGTTGAAAAACTTGTTTTTTTATATTTAATTTCTGATCTTTTTTTAAATAATGCTGGGAAGTCCGGCGTCCCCTTCATAGCAATGTCCCTTCCCCCATGAAAACTTCCTTCATGGAAAGATCCTCCCACATAACCCCCGACCCCGCCCCCCACTACCAGGAAAAATCTCCCCTGAAAACATCTGTACTGTATACTTCCCAATAACCAATACTATATGTTAACATTGGGTAAAGTTCATAACTTCCAGCCCTCCTCCCGGGAACTTCTGGGGATTAAGTCATCCTAAAAGACATACTTATAATATTTTCGAACATGCTGAACGAAATGGCTGTCTCAAAATTTTGATCAGGTGACTTTGGGAAAAAAATGAGCGTGGGGGGGCCTAGTTGCCCTCCATTTTTTTGGTCACTTAAAAAGGGCACTAGAACTTTTAATTTCCATTCCAATGAGCCCTCTCACGATATTCTAGGACCACTGGGTCGATAAGATCACCCCTGGGAAAAAAAAAACAAAAAAACAAATAAACACGCACCCGTGATCTTTCTTCTGGCAAAAAATGCAAAATTCCATATTTTTTTAAATAGAAGCTTGAAACCTCTAAAGTAGGATTCTCTCATACGCTGAATATGATGGTGTGATTTTCATTAAGGTTCTATAACTTTTAGGGGGTATTTCCCCCTTTTTTCGAAAATCAGCCAAATTTTCTCAGGCGCGTAACTTGATGGGTTTGATGGGTAGGATTAAACTTGATGAAACTTATATATTTGAAATTAGCATTAAAATCTGATTCTTTTGATGTATCTATTTGTATCAAAATACCTTTTTCTAGAGTTTCGGTTACCATTGAGCCGGGTCCCAATAACCAATACTATATGTTAACATTGGATAAAGTTCATAGCTTTCAGCCCTCCTCCTGGGGGCTTCGAGGGATTAAGTCATCCTAAAAGACATAATTATAATATTTTCGACCATGCTGAACAAAATGGCTATCTCAAAATTTTGATCGGGTGACTTTGGGAAAATAATGAGCATGGGAGGGAGTCTAGTTCCCATCCATTTTTTTGGTCACTTAAAAACGGTACTACAACTTATAATTTCCGTTCCAATGAGCCCTCCAGCAATCTTCTAGGACCAGTGGGTCGATACGATCACCCCTGGGGAAAAAAAAAAAACAACAAAAAACAAATAAACACGCATCCGTGATCTTTCTTCTGGCAAAAAATGGAAAATTCCACATTTTTGTAGATAGGTGCTTGACACCTCTACAGTAGGGTTCTCTTATACGCTCAATATGATGGTGTGATTTCCATTAAGGTTCTATAACTTTTAGGGGGTCTTTTCCCCTTTTTTTGAAAATCAGCCAAATTTTCTCAGGCACATAACTTTTGATAGGTAAGACTAAACTTGATAAAACTAAAATATTTGAAATCAAAATTAAAATCTGATTCTTTTTATGTATCTATTGGTATCAAAATTTCGTTTTTTAGAGTTTCGGTTGCCATTGAGCCGGGTCGCTCCTTACTTACAGTTCGTTACCACGAACTGTTTGATAAGAAATTATTTATAATTTCTCATGGAAAATTAATGTCCCATAATAAAGGGACATTTACGTCCCTTTATTATATGTCCCTTTAAATAAAGGGACAAATAATAAACTAAGGGAAAAATAATTTCTGAGAACACACAGGCGTGACAAAAAGAAGAAAAAAATTCGTAATGAAGAGAAAACGAGGATAAAACAGCCATTGAAAAATTGAGAAAATGTGCAAATATTTCGGTCGAGACCTTCAATGGACCGTCTTCAGCGCAGAATAAAAATAAAGATAAAAGTCCGAAGGACAATATAAAAAACCAAGCCTTAAAACAAGCGCTAAAAAAACTAAAAGAAGAAGACCCTTTCTAGGTAACGATGAATCGATAACTGAATAAAAATTAAGATAGCGAATGGCATTTCAAACGTACGATTTAAGTTTGAAATGCCATTTACTATCGTAATTGGCTTGTTTGTTTTAAGGCTGCTTGTTTTAATTGGTTTGTTTTTCGCTAGTTTCGCTAGCTTCCTTTAATTTACTTTATATAATTACAAAATTTAGCCAAAGCTTTACTTTGTCACCAATGAACATCCACCGGGTTTTAATCGACCAATTTTACCTAATCACATGGCTTAAAAGTTTAAGCATCTTTTGTATGTAGCTGATTTGTATTATATTCATGAATGGTGCAGTGAAATAATATGATGCAATGGTGCAATGAATGGTGCAATGGTGCAGCAAAATAATATGATGCAGTGGTACTAATTAATTAATGTTAGGGGTAATAGTCAGGGGGTGTGACAGAGTTTTTATAAATAACTTTTTCAGCATTTTCATGGAAAAAATCCAAAGAAAATTAAATTTGCCTCCCCATCCTAAGATTTTAAAAATACCTTTTTTGGTTCTTAATTTGAAAACAAACTAAAAAAAAATACTTCCTCCCACTCCCCTACATTTTGGGAATTGGTGTCGCTGATTAATCTATATATTACTAATCTATATATTATAATTACTTATATCTATATGTTATATTAATCTATAATTTATATATTAATCTATATATTATATATTATTTATTACATATTATCGATTAATCTATATGTTATCTATCATTTATTATATTATTTTTACCTCATTGCTCTACTAAGCTTTTCATATGTCATTTTAGGGTTGTTCTTGATCCGTCCCCATAAACCAGCCAATTGTTCACTTTTAACAATTCTAAATACACCTTCTTCAACATTCTCCCATCGCATCATTGTTGGACAGTACCTTGGATTGTGCAGTAAGTCTCTGATGAACTCCCATAATCTGCCAATACCTTTAATATATAAAATGTAATTATTTGGCACTAAGAAATTTATTTTACCCTCTACTACTTAGTTAAATGCTTTGATTAATTAAACTACTTAATTGGCTTTGCAGTCGCTCGGAGTACATGGTTCCAATGTCACTGATTTTAGAGAACCCCCTACATATTTTGTGAGTTGGCGTCCCTGATTAATCTATATATTAATTATTATATTATTTTTACCTCATTGCTCTACTAAGCTTTTCATAGGTCATTTTAGGGTTGTTCTTGATCTGTCCCCATAAACCAGCCAACTGTTCACTTTTAACAATTCTAAATACACCTTCTTCAACATTCTCCCATCGCACCATAGTTGGGCAGTACCTTGGATTGTGCAGTAAGTCTCTGATGAACTCCCATAATCTGCCAAAGTTCTTCTCTGAAATAATATGAATATAAAACCTTACATATAAGGAATAATATTTAGACAACTCCATGCTCAACTTCCCTATTTTTATTGATTTGTTATACTTATTTTATTAAACAGTTTAATTGTTCAATGTAAATTTAATTTAGGGCATAATATAGAATACATATAAGGAGAATAGTTAGATAAGTTCTTATTCAAACCCTGTTTTAGCTATTGATTTATTTAGTTATGTATTTCATTTATTATATTGAGAATATTTAGATAACATAATCTTTCAAAACTGTTTTAGCTAATGATTTATTTTGATATTTATCTAATATATTATATTTTATTATTATCCATTATTATTTGTTATATATATTATATATTTTATTATTATTACATTATATTTATTATTATATTATTTTATATATTTTGCAAATCTTTGTTCCTTGATGGTTTATTTTAACTTTAATTTTGCTCAGGTTTACACGCGACTGATGAGAGGAGCGAAAAGAATCTTTTGAGCATCAATTAAGGTTCAAAGGGCGTAAGTGTAATTATTTATGGAGAAGGAAGAAAGAGTAGTTTAGATTGAAGTATCTTTTTAGCATCTGAGCATAAACCTACTTTAATTGATTCTAAATTTTAGCAAGGTGAAAGTTGAGCAAGTATTGTGAACTAATTTCTAAAAAAATATTACCCCCTTTCCCAGTAGAAAAAAACTGATACACGATAACTCCCAGGGGCCTCCTGGTATATTTAAAAAAAAATATGCTAAAACAATTAAAATGTAACTGCTTGGAGCTATGAAGTTCATTTTTGCCCTCTACTACCTAATTAAATTTCTTGTGTTAATTAAGTGTTTTGATTAATTAAAATACTTAATTGGATGTTGCTCGGATTACATTGTCATGCATTGTTTCTCGGAGTACATGTACATTGTCTCGGACTGTCATTGATCTTAGAACATAAAACTAAATTATACTAATTAATTAGTTAATCAATGTGTGAAAGAATAAATAAATTACTTTTTGAAACATTTAGCCTTATCCTGTCATAAAAAAATACAGCTTTAGCAATAAAAAAAAGAAATCCATAGTTTCTTTTAAACAAAGAAACTTTGTTGACATAACCCCAGTAAATACTTTTAAGACAAATACTTTAAAGTACAAAACGTTTAAGTACACACTTAATACTTAGATGCATCAGAAACGTCCTTTCGTTATTTTACCCGTAGAAGCTACTTAATTGTCTAGTTAGTTCGAAGTCCATTCAAATTTCGAAGTGCACAATTTCTGTGTCTCTGGTTCGCTGTAGTTTGTGTTTGCTTTCATAGAATGGAAAAATAATTCGAATAGACTTCGAGTTTTTTTGTGGTTGAAAACTAAATAACTAGTTGGTTTATATTCTCTTATATATTTCATTTAATCCCTACCACACAATCCTCCCCCCCCCAAAAAAAAATTCTATACGACGACTACCTGGGGTCACCTGAGAAATAAGAAAATGTGTTAACAGATAAAATGAACAAAATAAAATAAACATAAAATAATTAAATTAAAAAAAAAAAAATAAGTATCACTTATTTTTACACACACAAAACAAAATATACAAAAATAAAATTATTTGACACCAAGAAATGTATTTTCTTCTCTTTTTCAAGCGCAGATCTTTCTTCCCTTAATTAACAGAAGTATTTCGTATCCTAAAAGTTTAGACAGTATGAAACTTGGTAAAATTAGTAATTAAATAGTAAAAGCTAGACATCTCATCCCCAAGAAAGTTTTTGAGATTAGCTTCAGAAGTGAAACTCTTTTCACCATTATGCTTCAGAGCCGAAAGATAAAGTTAGTGATACTCAATTATTAAATAGTAACCAGGTTCTTCGCTCTGAAGAAAACTTCTTTGGTTTTCGACCGAAGTTGGCATACACAACCTTGAAGTATCTGTAGAGGCTTATACAATTTTTGTAAAAATTTTAAATGTAATGAGAACAAAGGATATTCAACAAAAGTGATTCATTGATTTATTTTATGCAAAAAATTGCTAACCCAAAACGGAGATCAAACGCCTGTTTTGGATTTTTTGACAAATTTGAACTTGCATTAGTTGAAAAACGTTCAGAAATTAAATTAAAGGGGCCGTCCCCTGCTCAACACCTCGCTATTTGCCCTAATGTTTTTATTGTTTTAAAAAGTAGAGTTGTGACGAAGAGTCAAACTTCAGCGTAAAGAGCGGCGTTGAGGAGGGGACAGCCCCTTTTATAGACGGAGAAATATCTGTTCATTTTAGTTTTAATGTCACTCCTTACTTTCAATTAAAAAAGCTTGTTTTTTTTTATTTAATTGTTCACTAAGAACTATATCTTAGCAACGAAGTGAAACTTCAGAAACGAAACTTTTTTCAATGCAATCTTTTTCAGCACAAAGACAAAGTTAGTGAAGCTCTAATATTAAAAAAAGGCAACGTTCTATGACAACTTCTGGTTATTACTCAAAGCTGAGATACTCAATTTTGAATAATCTGTTGGATTTTGTAAAGTTTTCACAGTTATGAGTACTAAGCTTAACAAATACGAGATTCAGCCAAATCGATTTCCTGATTTACTTTATTCTATGTTAAAAAGTGGTAAATCAAACGCAGGCCAGACGCCTGTTTGAGAATTTTTTTAAAAACTGTTTTATTTTTTACTGTTCAATAAGACCTATATTTTAGCAACCAAATGAAACTTCAGAAATGAATTTTTTTGCGCCACAATGTTTTCAGCTCAAAGATAAAGTTATTGAAGCTCTATAACTAAATAATGGCAACGTTCTTCCCTATGAAGAGAATATTCGTTTTTATCATCCAAAGTTGACGTACAAAATTTTGAATAAACTGTAGGATTTTTGAAAAGATAGCAAAGATAACCAATCAATCAAACATATCTAACACATTAAACACATCAAACATATCAAACCAAAAATAACCAATATGACATTCAACCAAATCAATTCATTGATTTACTTCATTTTATTCTAAAAAACGGTGGCCTAAATGCTGGTCCAACACCTGTTTGATTTTTTTTTTGTCAAGCTATTTTATTATTTACTGTTAAATAAGAACAATAATTTAGCAACCAACTGAAAATTTAGTAGTGAAACTTTATCAGCAACAAAGTAAAGTTAGCAATGCTAGTAGGGTAAGAGGTTCCATTTCTCGGCCTTTACGTTCCCTGGAAGCTTTCCAAGACAGATTAGCAGACTGGTTATTTGGCAACCCATGCCTGAGACATTACACTTACGCGTGAACATTTTAAAAAGATAATCTGCCTTGGAAACAGTTTGATGTGTTCGGGGAAATTACGTTCCTTGGCGTTGATTGACATTGGCAAAAAAGGGGTAATTAGTGATAGGATAATTTTTTAACATGAAATCTCTGAATAAAATATTTTTGGAGCATGTACTTGACGATGGAGAAAAAGGGTTAAGGTGATTAGCAATTACGAGCGGGGATTCCCCACTTGTTCCTAAACATTGCAAAAAAGATAGTCAAATTGCGTATTTAGGAATGGTTTTTTAGGGAAGCTGTCAAACACCCAATTTGCAAATACTTCAATGTGTTGTCAATTTAAAATAGTTTAGAAATAAAAAATTTAACAAGAAATGACTGAAAAGTGTTTTGGGAGAGATGGGGTGATTGTGTACTGTATAATACACATGTGATGTTTGGACAGTGTTGTCAATTTAAAATGGTTTAACGTTCCCTTCGTTCTCCCATTTCTGAGGACAGGGGAGGGGGGGTCAATTTTGGAGGGAAAATCAAAATGCTCAGAATCGAAAATAAATGGGATCTGCCTCAAGGGGAAGGCTCAGAGGCCCTTCGTTCCCCCATTTCTGAGGGCAGGGGAGGGGGGAGGGTCAATTTTGGAGGTGAAACCAAAAATACTCAGAATAGAAAAAAAACTGGATCTGCCTCACGGGCACGGATCAGAGGCCCATCATTCCCCCATTTCTGAGGGCAGGATAGGGGGGGTCAATTTTGGAGGGGAAACAAAATGCTCAGAATCGAAGATAATTTCCATTCGTCTTAGTTTTTTTTAACGATGCTCCTTATTTCTAGTTGAAAATGCTTATTTTTTAATTTAATTGGGAATGAAAAGTCAAACTCTAACATAAAGAACCAGATATTTTGGAGGGGGTAGCTAACTTCATATACGGGATAATTTCCATTCGTCTTAGTTTTTAACGATGCTCCTTATTTATAGTTGAAAATGCTTATTTTTTAATTTATTTGGGAATGAAAAGTCAAAGTCTAACATAAAGAACGAGGTATTTCGGAGGGGGTAGCTAACTTCATATACGGGATAATTTCCATTCGTCTTAGTTTTTTAACGATGCTCCTTATTTCTATTTGAAAATACTTATTTTTTAATTTAATTGTGATGAAAAGTCAAAGTCTAACATAAAGAACAAGGTATTTTGGAGGGGGACTCATTACTGATATTAATATTAGTGCGTAAAAGCTACAAACTGACAGAAATATCCAGAACTTTTTTTTTTCTTATAGCCTTGACTTTGAAGATATTTCTTCATCTTAATTGGCTTTAGATATATCATGCAAAATAAACTAGCCTAACAGTCATTGCTTTGTCGAATTTTGAGCAAAACAAAAGGATTGTATCACCTGATTGGCCCGTTTTCCAACTTTTACCTTGAGAATCGATGTTGTTAGCAGAATTTCAAAAGGATCGTATATTAGTGCTGGCGTATCTGATGACGATGCTCCTTATTTCTAGTTGAAAATGCTTATTTTTTAATTTAATTGTGATGAAAAGTCAAAAGTCTAACATAAAGAACAAGGTATTTTGGAGGGGGGCTCGTTACTGATATTGATATTAGTGCGTAAAAACTACAAACTGACAGAAATATACAGAACTTTTTTTCTTATAGTCTTGACTTTGAAAACATTTCTTCATCTTAATTGGCTTTAGAAATATCCTGCAAAATATACTAGCCTAACAGTCATTGCTTTGTCGAATTTTGAGCAAAACAAAAGGATTGTAACACCTGATTGGCTCGTTTTCCAACTGTTATCTTGAGAGTTGATGTTGTTAGCAGAATTTCAAAAGGATCGTTTATGAGTGTTGGCGTATCTGATGAAATAAAAATGCTTATTTTTTAATTTAATTAGGGTGAAAAGTCAAAGTCTAACATAAAGAACAAGGTATTTCGGGGGGGGGGCAGCTCACTTCATATACGGGGTAATGTCCATTCGTCTTAGTTTTTTAACGATGCTCCTTATTTCTAGTTGAAAATGCTTATTTTTTAATTTAATTGTGATGAAAAGTCAAAAGTCTAACATAAGGAACAAGGTATTTCGGAGGGGGGCTCGTTGCAAGGATCCCCCCACTGGTTCCTGGCAGTAGGCTACGCATATCAAATTCCTGTACTGTGGGTTAGGTAACATAATTAAACACGCTTTTACAATCGGAATTCATTGATTGACATTTGCAAAAAAGGGGTAATTAGTGATTGGAAAATTTTTTAACGTGAAATCTCTGAATAAAATATTTTTGGAGCATGTACTTGACGATGGATAAAAGGGTTAAGGTGATTAGCAATTACGAGCGAGGATCCCCCCACTGGTTCCCGGCAGTGGGCCATGCATATGGTATGAAATTGCTGTACTGTGAGCCGACTTGCTAGCGAAAATGAATTCTATGGGTCGTATAGGAATTGGTCATTTTGAATATCTTTCGTGAAATGCAAGAATTGGAATATTTCAGTAGTGTTTTGTTGTGCTTTACCTTGTCACAGTTACATTCTCTTGATTTTTCAAAAGTTCATTTTGAATATCTTTCGTGAAATGCAAGAGTTGAAATATTTCAGTAGTGCTTTGTTGTGCTTTACATTGTCACAGTTACACTCTGTTGATTTTCAAAGTTCATTTAGAATATCTTTCTTTGAAATGCAAGAGTTGGAATATTTCAGTAGTGTTTTGTTATGGTTTACCTTGTCAACGCTACATTCTCTTTATTTTTTGAAGTTTATTTTGAATTTATGTGGTTGAAATGCAATAGTTGTAATATTTAACTAGTGTTATGTCGTGGTTTACCTTGTAACAGTTACATTCTGTTGATTTTTCGAAGTTCATTTTGAATTTCTGTCGTGAAATGCAAGAGTTGGAATATTTCAGTAGTGTTTTGTTGTGCTTTACCTTGTCAAAGTTACATTCTGTTGATTTTCAAAGTTCATTTTGAATTTCTTTCCTTGAAATGCTAGAGTTGAAATATTTCAGTAGTGTTTTGTTGTGCTTTACCTTGTCACAGTTACATTCTCTTAATTTTTCAAAAGTTCATTTTGAATTTCTTTCGTGAAATGCAAGAGTTGGAATATTTCAGTAGCGTTTTGCCGTGGTTTACCATGTCACAGTTACATTCTCTTGATTTTTCAAAGTTCATTTTGAATTTCTTTAGTGAAATGCAAGAGTTTGAATGCTTATTTATTGTTTCGTCGTGGTTTACCTTGTCTCCGTTACCATCCCTTTATTTTTCAAAGTTCATTTTGGATTTCTTTCCTTGAAATGCAAGAGTTGGAATATTTCAGTAGTGTTTTGTTGTGCTTTACCTTTCCAAAGTTACATTGTGTTGATTTTCATAGTTCATTTTGGATTTCTTTTATTTAAATGCAAGAGTTGTAATATTTCAGTAGTGTTTTGTTGTGCTTTAGCTTTTCAGAATTACATTTTGCTTATTTTTCAAAGTTCATTTTGAATCTCTTTCGTGAAATGCAACAGTTAGAATGCCTTGGTCGGGGGTCGTCGTGGTTTAAATTGTCACAGTTACATTATCTTGATTTTTCAAAGTTAATTTTGAATTTCTTTCGTTGAAAATGCAAGAGTTGGAACATTTCAGTAATGACTCGTTGTGCTTTAACTTGTCACAGTTACATTCTCTTGATTTTTCAAAGTTCATTTTGAATTTCTGTCGTGAAATGCAGGAGATGGAATATTTCAGTAGTGTTTTGTTGTGCTTTACCTTGTCACAGTTACATTCTGTTGATTTTCATAGTTCATTTTGAATTTCTTTCATTGAAATGCAAGATTTGGAATATTTCAGTAGTGTTTTGTTGTGCTTTACCTTGTCACAGTTACATTCTCTTAATTTTTCAAAGTTCATTGTGAATTTCTTTCGTGAAATGCAAGAATTGGAATATCGTTTCTTCAACTGAAAGTAAGGAGCAACATCAAAACTTAAAAACGGACAGAAAATTGAGGATGTTTCCAAAATATTTGGGATTCATTAATTTTAGTGTTGCCAGTCAGAAGCTATGAGTTTGAGAAAATTGCCTGATTATCGAAAAATGAAGAAACAGACACAGAATTTATCGGTTTGAAAAAATCATCTTATGGTGTTATATTTGAACGTGCATTTTTATTATTGTCAATGGAACTTGAAGAAATTGACTGTTATCATTGGATAGTGAACTATAACATGTTTGAGTATGATAAAAGCTTGTGGAGTACTACATTATATTGTATAAACAGACTGGGATTCTATGATAGAGTGATTCCACCACTTAATAATAGTGGTCAGGAACTGAGAAATGTCCAGGAGGAAGTCATTGAAATTTGCAGCTTTTTTGGGGTTAACGCACTCTTTTTAAAGTTCACTGGAACCACAAATAAAGTCTAAATTTAAAAGTGCTATTCTAGGGTTTTACTTTTCAATCTCGAAAAATCTAAATCTCCTAAACGTGAAGGGATTTATCCCTACTTTCAGGACGAGTTAATATCCAGTATGTCCTGGATACTTAACGACATACCTGATCATGATATATGCATTAGACATGGTAAAAACTATTCCATATCATGGGACCATCGTTTCTGGATGTTTAAGAGTGAACGTGTGTATGACTATGTGTCATAATATAATTTTGTATTAATATTCTACATAGCATTATCTCATTAAAAATATATTATGCATTACATTGTTATATTTGCGTTATTTTTAGAGTAAGCTAGCATATCAACAGTTTAGAATGTATATTAAAACATCGGAGATTTGAGAAAAGGAATTTGCATACATCTAGTGTCGGACGCATGAGGTAACATTGACAAAATCTAGAGATCCGAATAAATAAATTCTTTATCAACCACCATTATTGGATATTTCATTTTTTCCTTATGAACAAATTGTGAGTAGATAAGTAAGTAAGAAACCAACTCTTTCTTGAATTCAACTCGTTGATACACAAAAAAGATATTTTATTCAAGAAAATATGAAAATATTTGTAAGTAAGTAACACACTCTTTCTTGAAGTCACCCCTTGGATACACAATACAGATACTTTATTCAAGAAATTATGAAAAAATCGCAGGTAAATAACAAACTCTTTCTTGAATTCCCCATTTGGATGCAGAATACAAAAATTTAATTCAAGAAATTATGAAAAAAATGTAAGTAAGTAAGTAACAAACTCTATGCTTTTTCAGCATCAATTGTCAGATATTTCGAATGATATATGAAAAGTCGACATAGCTTTATTTGATTTTTTAAGGTTAATTTAGACGAGGTTAAGTGGGCACACGTAACCGCGTCTAAATTGACCTTAAAAAATTAAATAAAGCTATGTTGACTTTGTATATTTTATTCAACATATCCGACAATAGATGCAGAAAAAGTATAGAGCTTGTTATTTACTTACGTACATTTTTTTTCCCATAATTTCTTGAATTAAATTTATGTATTGTGCATTCAAATGGGGAATTCAAGAAAGAGTTTGTTACTTACTTGCAATTTTTTCATAATTTCTTGAATAAAGTATCTGTATTGTGTATCCAAGGGGTGACTTCAAGAAAGAGTATGTTACTTACTTAATAATATTTTCATATTTTCTTGAATGAAATGTCTTTTTTATGTATCCAAGAGTTGAATTCAAGAAAGAGTTTGTTACTTACTTACTTACCTACTAAAAACTTTTTCATAATGAAATAATGACATATCCAACAACGGATGTTGATAAATAATTTATTCATTCTGATATCTAGATTTGGTCAATGTTACCTCATTTGTCCGACAATAGATGTATGCAAATTCCTTTTCTCAAATCTCCGATGTTTTAATATACATTCTAAACTGTTGATATGCTAGCTTACTCTAAAAATAATGAAAATATAACAATGTAATGCATAATATGTTTTTAATGAAATAATGCTATGTAGAATATTAATACAAAATTATATTATGACACATAGTCATACACACGTTCACTCTTAAACATGAAGAAACGATGGTCTCATGAAATGGAATAGATATTACCATGTTTAATGCATTTATCACGATCAGGTATGACCTTAGGTATCCATGTGCAAAGAACCTGATCTCGTCTTCAGGACGATAATAAACCCCTTCAAATATAGGACACTTAAATTCTTCTAGATTGAAAAGTGGAATCCTAGGGTCACACTTTTGAATTAAAACTTTATCTATAGGTACATTACCCTTTACATAGAGTGCTTCAACCCCGAAAAAGCTGCAAATTTCACTGACTTCCTCCTGGACATTTCTCAGTTCCTAACCACTATTATTAAGTGGTGTAATCACTCTATCGTAGATTCCCAGTCTGTTTATACGATGTAATGTAGTACTCCACAAGCGTTTATCATACTCATACATGTTGTAGTTCACTATCCAATGATAACAGTCAATTTCTTCAAGTTCCATTGACAATAATAAAAATGCACATTCAAATATAACACCATAAGATGATTTTTCAAACCGATAAATTCTGTGTCTGTTTCTTCATTTTTCAATAATCAGGCAATTTTCTCAAACTCATAACTTTTGACTGGCAACACTAAAGTTAATGAATCCTAAATCTTTTGGAAACAGCCTCTATTTTCTGTCCGTTCTTAAGTTTTGACGTTGCTCCTTACTTTCAGTTGAAGAAACGATATTCCAATTCTTGCATTTCACGAAAGAAATTATAAATGAACTTTGAAAAATTAAGAGAATGTAACTGTGACAAGGTAAAGCACAACAAAACATTACTGAAATATTCCAACTCTTGCATTTCAATGAAAGAAATTCAAAATGAACTATGAAAATCAACAGAATGTAACTGTGACAAGGTAAAGCACAACAAAACACAGCTGAAATATTCCAACTCTTGCATTTCACGACAGAACTTCAAAATGAACTTCGAAAAATCAAGAGAATGTAACTGTGACAAGGTAAAGCACAACAAGTCACTACTGAAATATTCCAACTCTTGCGTTTCAACGAAAGAAATCCAAAATGAACTTTGAAAAATCATGAGAATGCAGCTGTGACAAGGTAAACCACGACAAGACACTACTGAAATATTCCAATTCTTGCATTTCACGAAAGAAATTCGAAATGAACTTTGAAAAATCAAGAGAATGTAACTGTGACAAGGTAAACCACTACAATACACTACTCAAATATTCCAACTCTTGCATTTCAATGAAATAAATAAAAATTTAATTATTAAAATCAACAGAATGTATCCGTGAAATGGTAAACCACAACAAAACACTACTGAAATATTCCAACTCTTGCATTTCACGACATAAATTCAAAATGAACTTCGAAAAATCATCATAATGTAAGTGTGACAAGGTAAAGCACAACAAGTCAATACTGAAATGTTCCAACTCTTTCATTTCAACGAAAGAAATCCAAAGTGAACTTTGAAAAATCATGAGAATGTATCTGTGACAAGGTAAACCACGACAAGACACTACTGAAATATTCCAATTCTTGCATTTCACGAAAGAAATTCAAAATTAAATTTGAAAAATTAAGAGAATGTAACTGTGACAAGGTAAAGCACAACAAAACACTAAAATATTCCAATTCTTGCATTTCACGAAAGAAATTCAAAATGAACTTTGAAAAATCAAGAGAATGTAACTGTGACAAGGTAAAGCACAACAAAACACTACTGAAATATTCCAACTCATGCATTTCAATGAAAGAAATTCAAAATGAACTTTGAAAATCAACAGAATGCAACTTTGACAAGGTAAAGCACAACAAAACACTACTGAAATATTCCAACTCATGCATTTCCCGACAGAATTTCAAAATGAACTTAGAAAAATCAAGAGAATGTAACTGTGACAAGGTAAAGCAGAACAAGTCACTACTGAAATATTCCAACTCTTGCATTTCAATGAAAGAAATCCAAAATGAACTTTGAAAAATCATGAGAATGTAGCTGTGACAAGGTAAACCAGGACAAGACACTCCTGAAATATTCCAATTCTTGCATTTCACGAAAGAAATTCCAAATGAACTTTGAAAAATTAAGAAAATGTAACTGTGACAAGGTGAAGCACAACAAAACACTACTGAAATATTCCAACTCTTGCATTTCAATGAAAGAAATTCAAAATGAACTATGAAAATCAACAGAATGTAGCTGTGACAAGGTAAACCACAACGAAACACTACTGAAATAATCCCACTCTTGCATTTCAATGAAAGAAATCCAAAATGAACTTTGAAAAATCAAGAGAATGTAACTGTGGCAAGGTAAACCACGACAAAACCCTACTAAAGCATTCCAGCTCTTGCATATAACGAAAGAAATTCAAAATGAACTTTGATAAATTAACAGAATGTAACTGTGACAATGTAAACCACAACGAAACACTACTGAAATATTACAACTCTTTCATTTCTCGAAATAAATTCAAAATGAACTTTTAAAAATGAAGATAATGTAACTTTGACAATGTAAAGCACAACAAAACACTACTGAAATATTTCAACTCTGGCATTTCATAGAAAGAAATTAAAAATGAACTATGAAAATAAACAGAATGTAACTGTGACAAGGTAAATCACAACAAAACACTACTGAAATATTCCAACTATTGCATTTCAAGGAAAGAAATCAAAAATGAACATTGAAAAATCAAGAGAATGTAACTGTGATAAGGTAAACCACGACAAAACACTACCGAAGCATTCCAACTCTTGAATTTCACGAAAAAATTCAAAATTAACTTTGAAAAATCAAGAGAATGTAACTGTGACATGGTAAACCACGACAAAACACTACTGAAATATTCCAATTCTTGCATTTCACGAAAGAAATTCAAAATGAACTTTTGAAAAATTAAGAGAATGTAACTGTGACAAGGTAAAGCACAACAAAACACTAGTGAAATATTCCAACTCTTGCATTTCAATGAAAGAAATTCAAAATGAACTTTGAAAATCAACAGAATGTAACTTTGACAAGGTAAAGCACAACAAAACACTACTGAAATATTCCAGCTCTTGCATTTCACGACAGAAATTCAAAATAAACTTCGAAAAATCAAGAGAATGTAACTGTGACAAGGTAAACCACGACAAAACACTACTGAAATATTCCAACTCTTGCATTTCAACGAAATAAATCAAAAATGAACTTCGAAAAATCAAGAGAATGTAACTGTGACAAGGTAAAGCACAACAAAACACTACTGAAATATTCCTACTCTTGCATTTCAACAAAAGAAATTCAAAATGAACTTTGAAAATCAACAGAATGTAACTGTGACAAAGTAAAGCACAACAAAGCACTACTGAAATATTCCAACTCTTGCATTTCACGAAAGATATTCAAAATGAACTTTTGAAAAATCAAGAGAATGTAACTGTGACAAGGTAAAGCACAACAAAACACTACTGAAAAATTCCAATTCTTGCATTTCACGAAAGATATTCAAAATGACCAATTCCTATACGACCCATAGAATTCATTTTCGCTAGCAAGTCGGCTCACAGTACAGCAATTTGATATGCGTAGCCTACTGCCAGGAACCAGTGGGGGAATCCTCGCTCGTAATTGCTAATCACCTTAACCCTTTTATCCATCGTCAAGTACATGCTCCAAAAATATTTTATTCAGAGATTTCACGTTAAAAAATTATCCAATCACTAATTACCCCTTTTTTGCAAATGTCAGTCAATAATTCCGATTGTAAAAGCGTGTTTAATCATGTTACCTAACCCACAGTACAGCAATTTGATATGCGTAGCCTACTGCCAGGAACCAGGGGGGGATCCTTGCAACGAGTCCCCCTCCGAAACACCTTGTTCTTTATGTTAGAATTTTGATTTTCCATCACAATTTAATTAAAAAATAAGCATTTTCAACTAGAAATAAGGAGCATCGTTAAAAAACTAAGACGAATGGAAATTAACCCGTATATGAAGTGAGCTGCCCCCCCCTCCGAAATACCTTGTTCTTTATGTTAGACTTTGACTTTTCACCCCAATTAAATCAAAAATTAAGCATTTTTGTTTCATCAGAGACCCCAGAACTAATAAACAATCCTTTCTAAATTCTGCTAAAAACATCGACTCTCAAGGTAAAAGTTGGAAAACGGGCCAATCAGGTGTTACTATCCTTTTGTTTTGCCCAAAATTTGACAAAGCCATAACTGTTAGGCTAGTTTATTTTGCATGATATTTCTAAAGCCAATTAAGATGAAGAAATGTTTTCAAAGTCAAGGCTATAAGAAAAAAAAGTTCTGTACATTTCTGTCAGTTTGTAGTTTTTACGCACTAATATCAATATCAGTAATGAGCCCCCCACCAAAATAACTTGTTCTTTTTGTTAGACTTTTGACTTTTCATCACAATTAAATATATAAATAAGCATTTTCAACTTGCAATAAGGAGCATCGTCATCAGATTCGCCAGCACTAATATACGATCCTTTTGAAATTCTGCTAACAACATCGATTCTCAAGGTAAAAGTTGGAAAACGGGCCAATCAGGTGTTACAATCCTTTTGTTTTGCTCAAAATTCGACAAAGCAATGACTGTTAGGCTAGTTTATTTTGCATGATATTTCTAAAGCCAATTAAGATGAAGAAATGTCTTCAAAGTCAAGGCTATAAGAAAAAAAAAGTTCTGGATATTTTTGTCAGTTTGTAGTTTTTACGCACTAATATCAATATCAGTAACGAGCCCCCCTCCAAAATACCTTGTTCTTTATGTTAGACTTTTGACTTTTCATTCCCAATTAAATAAATAAATAAGCATTTTCAACTAGAAATAAGGAGCATCGTTAAAAAACTAAGACGAGTGGAAATTAACCCGTATATAAAGTTAGCTACCTCCTCCAAAATACCTTCTTAATTATGTTAGAGTTTTACTTTTCATTCCCATTTAAATCAAAAAATAAGCATTTTTCAACTAGAAATAAGGAGCATCGTTAAAAACTAAGACGAATGGAAATTATCCCGTATATGAAGTTATCTACCCCCTCCAAAATACCTTGTTCTTTATGTTAGAGTTTGACTTTTCATTCCCAATTAAATTAAAAAATAAGCATTTTCAACTAGAAATAAGGAGCATTGTTAAAAAAACTAAGACGAATGGAAATTATCTTCGATTCTGAGCATTTTTGTTTCCCCTCCAAAATTGACCCCCCTCTCCTGCCCTCGGAAATGGGGGAATGAAGGGCCTCTGAGCCTTCCCCTTCAGGCAGATCCCGTTTATTTTCGATTCTGAGTATTTTTGGTTTTCCCTGCAAAATTGACCCGCCCCCCCTCCCCTGCCCTCAGAAATGGGGGAACGAAGGGCCTCTGAGCCTTCCCCTTGAGGCAGATCCCTTTTATTTTCGATTCTGAGCTTTTTTTTTTTGCCCACCAAAATTGACCCCCCCCCCTCCCCTGCCCTCAGAAATGGAGGAAGGAGGGACCTCTGAGCCTTGCCCTTGAGGCAGATCCCGTTTATTTTCGATTTTGAATATTCTTGGTTTTCCCTCCAAAATTGACCCCCCCTCCCCTGCCCTCAGAAATGGGGGAACGAAGGGCCTCTAAGCCTTTCCCTTGAGGCAGATCCCATTTATTTTTGATTCTGAGTATTTTTGATTTTCCCTCCAAAATTGACCCCCCCTCCCCTGTCCTCAGAAATGGGGGAACGAAGGGAACGTTAAACTATTTTAAATTGACAACACTGTCCAAACATCACATGTGTATTATACAGTACGCAATCACCCCATCTCCCCCAAAACACTTTTCAGTCATTTCTTGTTAAATTTTTTTATTTCTAAACTATTTGAAATTGACAACACATTGAAGTATTTGCAAATTGGGTGTTTAACAGCTTTCCCTAAAAAACCATTCCTAATTACGCAATTTTACTATCTTTTTTGCAATGCTTAGGAACAGGTGGGAAGCCCCCGCTCTTAATTGCTAATCACCTTAAATTTTTTTCCCCATCGCTAAATACATGCCCCAAAACTATTTTATTCGGAGATTTCATGATAAAAAATTATCTTATCACTAATTAACCCTTTTTTGCAAATGTCAATCAACGCCAAGGAACGTAATTTCCCCGAACACATCAAACTGTTTCCAAGGCAGATTATCTTTTTAAAATGTTCACGCGTAAGTGTAATGTCTCAGGCATGGGTTGCCAAATAACCAGTCTGCTAATCTGTCTTGGAAAGCTGCCAGGGAACGTAAAGGCCGAGAAATAGAACCTCTTACCCTACTGATGCTCTATTATTAAATAAAGGCTTCATAATTACTATTATTATTACCATTATATTATTATTATACTATATTATTATTATTTTATTATATTATTGTATTATTAAATAATTATTATTAAATAATGGCATTCTTCTCTTTGATGAAAACTTCAGTAGTTTTCATCTAAAGTTGAGATACAGAATTTTAATTATCTATAGAATTAATTATCTTTATAATCTTTCAATTTATTAATTAATTATATAAGTAATTATAATTAATTAAATCATAATTACATATAGTTAATTATAATTATAGAATTAATTATATATAATTAATTATCTTTAATTATCATTTAAATTATCTATATAATTTATAAAGTTATTCATGTCATCCTGGTTATAAGTTTTTGTACATCTCTTTGTAACTATTCGTTCAAACAGTCTGACTCTCATAATAGCAAGTTTGAATTTAAAGATAAAGACTTCTTTTTATTTAATCTGGTAGATAAACATTGATTTCATTCTGAGCTAAAGACATATCAGACATATGAGCTAAAATAATATGAAAGAAGTAAATCTTCTAATAGCTGAAAAAGTACTCACTTTTCAATTAAAAATTGATAAATTATTAAAAATTAAATTAAAAGCCAGTTTCAGTTAAAAACCATACATGTTCGTTTCCAACAGAAATAGACTTGACTTTAGTCTAGTGTTGCAGATACGACAAAATTATCTCTCTCTCTGTCTCTCTCTCTCCCTCTCTCTCGCTCTCTCTATTTTTTCAGCCAAATTTGATAACCATAAATAATGAAATCAGAAAAAATAAAATTATGAAAAAAAGGATCATCCTACTTAGACCTCTAGTCTTGTTTATTTTTACAATTTAGAAAATATATAAGGAAATATATATGTGGTTCTGATACCAATAATAAAATGTGGGACTTTCTGCCTTATTTCAAGAGCAAAAATAAAACTTTTTTTCTTACTTGAATTTCATTGGATGATAAAATTGGTGTCTGTGTAAATGCTTTCTTTAGTCTGTGCATATGTTCTCCTTCATTTTAAGGGATCAAGTCATAAATTACTTGTATCTCGGAGGGTTAATAAAAGGGGTTTCCTGAGGAAATAGGGATTAAAATGAATAAAAAACTTCTCTTACACCATATTTTAAAGAGATTTATCCATTTTAAAACATTTTAGTTGAAGAATCTTTGAGCTTATCTTCTTAATGTAGTTTATGACAGGAAACTATCAAGATATGCAGACGACATACTCAAGATGTCGTAGTTGAGAATTTACTTGTAAATCATTTCAAAACCAAGGGGAAATCTCCAGCATTTTTATTTGGGGGGGGGGGGGCAAGAGGGGTTCATATCCGGATAGTCAAGGGGCATGGTCTGTATAATATTTTCCTCCAAATTATTGGGGGGGGGCAACTTCCCCCTCTTGAAACGACACCCCTGTTCAGAACACAAGGTGTGTGGCAGCTGTATTTAGCGACAGATTATGGCATGCAACATATTTTTTCAATATTATTTGTGAAGCAGTTGAGAAGTCTTTCGGTTTACTGTTTATGCTACACTTAGTTGAAATTGCTTCCTCCTATCTAGTTAGTTACTATTTGAGATACGTTGTAATAGGAAGTGAATTTCGACAAAAATGCTATTATATTGGTGAATCTTATTTCGGTATAATTATTTTATTAACTCAACATGATCTTATTTCTCATACTGTGTAATATATAGTAAACAACATATAGTTTTGACTATAGTTTGTTTATGGTTTTTAAACGATGTGATAAAAGAAATTTGGAGTTACAATATGAATTAGTGCGTAATATTAGTAACTTCAGAGTAAGGTTTTTTTTTACACAACGGGGTATTTTTTCGAAATTTCCGATTTGTACAATGAAAACCAAGAAACGATGTTTTTTAAACTTTTTTCTCCTCCTCCCCCCTTGAATTGGTGATTCTGCTTCAGAGATACCAGAAATCTTAAAAATAAGCTTTACATAATTTCGGAGACCACATTGTCTCTTACCATATTTCTTAGATAATTTCGAAGACCACACTGCCTTTCCATGACGATAAATAAATTTCAAATAGTGATAAAATCCCATTAATAGACAGTTATAAATTTCACAAAAAAAACTAGATATTTTGGCCACATTTTTGTTTGTTCTGAGGGGTGTTGAGTTTGTTTATTTTTTTGGTGGCTTGGTTTCAAATATATATTTGGAATTTGGTTTAATTCATTGGATTTGGTTTAATTCATTGGATAGTCCTACATCTTCTTTTTCTTTTCTTTTTTTTTTTGGGGGGGGGGTCTCTTAAAATCTCTTTTTGTTTGGGTCTATTAAATATTTTTTTTCTTCTTTGTTTTGTGTGTATGCGTGTTGGGTCTTTGAAAGGTTGAAATGCATTATATTGAAAATACTTTTCTTCTTTTTTTAGTATTTGTGTCATTTCTGTTTTTCCCATGTTTTTTTTTTTTTCTGGCCATATAGCCTTACGGGCTATGTTAAAGTGTTTTTGTCATAAATTTGTTGGTTGAATAAATTGAATAAATTGGTTGAATAGCATATATGGAAAGGGAAAAAATTGTCTTTATGTGGGATTTCTGGACCTCCATAAAGCGTTCGACAGTGTCGACAAAGAGCTATTGAAGGATTCCCTGTTTAGAATTGGCCTCCCTCATTTGTTTGTGAGGTTGATAGTGAGTATGTATATTTGTGTGAGTGGAATCGTGTTAGTTGGTAACAGGTTTTCTAGGCTTTTTAATATTAAGCTGGGAGTAAAACAGGGTAGCACTCTTTCTCCTAAATTGTTTAATATTCTTATAAATGATTTTGTTGATTTTCTAGAGAATAGAAGGGCTCCGAAAGTTAGTCAAGGGACCCATAAACTATCACTACTATTATTTGCAGATGATATTACTTTGGTGGCTAGTACACCGCAAGATCTGCAGACGCTTCTGACTCTCATAGAAAAATATTTGCAGATGAAAAAATTAAGGCTGAAAGTTGAAAAGAGTGAAGTTGTTATTTTAAAAAAAAGGAAAACAAGTGGCGAAGATAATTGTAGACTTAAATTTAATAATAAGGAACTGAAAGTAATTAAAAGAATAAAATATTTAGGATTTTTTTTATCGGAAAATGGAAGTTTAAAGAGACATGTTGATGAACTAATTAATAGAGATAAAGTTGTCATGTCTGCAATTTTTAGAAATCGGACGATAATGGGAATTAAAAGCCTGAAAATGCATAAAAGAATATTTAATGCAAAAATTTTACGTGTCATATAATATGGAGCAGATATCTGGGGCGGAGAAGTGGCACAAAAGCTGGAGTCCCTGCAGTTCCATCGTTATATAACTGTTGGGGTCACGCCATACAACTCATTCCCAGATTCTGAAAGGTGATATGGACATGTTTTCGTGAAAATTTTGTAGGTCTATCCTCATGCTTAGATGTTGGTTGAAGCTTAGGTGTAAAGAGAGGGGACTAGCACGAACATTTTATTGTTAGGTGTCGAGCTATGTTTCTAACACGTCATGGCCGTCCCAAAAAAGCTCATTGTTAGAAAGAGTGGGAATGCCGTACCTATAGAAGGATGCTCTCGGCTCCCGTGATCTAGTAAGCCAGGTACGATTTATCTTGGAGGGTCAAGAAATTCAGTATTAGCAAGGGCTGGTTTTAAATTCTGCTACATTGAATCATTATAGTCAGGTTAAACCTAGTTTTGGAGAGGAAATTTATTTTAAATTCAATTTACCGGCTATGATTTTATGTCGATGGATTCAGCTTAGGGCGAATTGCCTACCAATCCAGAGCAGGCAAATGGTGTTCGACAGGGGGGTAGTACATCCTGATGGTCGGTATGTGTGTCCTCTTTGTAGGGATGAGGAAGAAGATTTGGACCATTTTCTCCGAAAGTGCCCGGTGCTCTCTGAATTAAGGGAAAAGTACTTACATCGGATTATTTTGTTGCCTCCTAAAATTTTACAAAGTAGTAATCGAACCACAATATTTTGTATTGGTACGTACATAGAGAAGGGATTAGAAAGAAGGAAAAGTTTTTACAATTAATTATTATTAATTATATGGAATTAAACTTATTTTCTCGATAATTTACCATAAGGTATTTTTCGCTATGTATCATGTTAATGTGTGTTTCGTAATTTGTTCTGTTGTGATTTCTTTATTTTTCATAAATTTTTGTGTGTATATGGCTCTTGGGCTTTTGAAATACACGATCTATCTATCTATCTATCTATCTATACAGTGACCGTCATATGCAGTGAAAGTATAACTACTGATGACGGTCACTGCATGTGTGACCGAAATATCTAGTTTTTTGTGAAATTTATCACTGTCTATTAAAAGGATTTTATCCCTATCTGATATTTTATTTATTTACAGTCATTATTCTTACTTTATTAAGGGGGAGGTTTTTTATACAGAGAGACAACTCTTTCCCTAGGGCGGTGCCTGGTTTATTATGAAATTTTATTTAAAAAATTCTTCAGTTCTCTGCTGCATTTTCGTTATAGTTGTATTTTTTTTTTGTTCTTTTTATGTTTCCTATGTCTTTATTTTTTTTTAACCGGATCTTAATATTCATTTTAATATTTTATAGGATTTTGCTATTAACAATTGTATTTCAGTATTCATATTTCATATTCGATTCATTTCTGTTTCGGATCAGAGTTGAAAAATACATTTCTTCGGCCAGTATTATAGTTCTCAACATAAATTCATGGTGGGTCAATTTTTTAGATAGTATTTCCAGTCCATTATGAAATTGACGTACGATATTGAGAGCTGTTAAGATGGATCTGTAAAGCTGCACGTCATGTTTAATTAAAACTTTCCAAATTGACTCATTGATAGGAGGATATACCCTTTTTCAATTTTTGACAAAATTAACTTTGTTTGTTTTTTTTATTTTTTTTTAATGATGTATACAAATAGCAAATGCAGTTAAAAAATATAAAGCAAAACAAATCATTTTTAGAATAGCTAAATATTACCTGTTTATGTATTAGTAAAAATGCAAGTAAAAATAGTAAAACTAGTAAAAAAAACTCTTTTTAGGCATGTATTTAAAATATCTATCTAAAAAAACTCATCTTAGCTGTAGTCATATATTTGTGACACCGACCGCTTTCGAAAATGTCAGTTATCTGGTTTAGTATATGTAAGGCTCTAATATGCCTTCTTTTTTAAGAAGGAGTCTACAAATTGGATGTGCAAAATTTAAATCAATAGTATAAAAAGTATCGATACTTTTTGAAAGTATCAATACTAGGGCAGGATACTTGATAGTATCGATACTTTGGTAGGTACACAAAGCATCACCCAGCTTCAATTTTTATTAGCATAGGATAAATAATAGTATCAATCATTTCTTAGAAGTGAATTTTAGTTAAAGTTTTAATTTTGAGAAAAAATATTTAGGAGTTATATTTTAGACAAATGACTAAGACACTTACCACCTAATTTTTTGACTCTCTTCATTGGTTTGCTAAAACCGAGACTAGATCTTGAAACGGGAGTATCACGCCCTTCATCTGAAATGCTGTCATAATCCTCCGTGCATGCTAGTGCTGAAACAGGATAAAAATGAATTAAATGCGCATTTTGGATTGGGAAATAGACAATTTGCATGGTTTTTTTTTTCTTTAAAGAAATTCAAGAAAATACGCTAAGATAATCAGTCATAACATCCCAAATAAGTTAAAAAGTATTCATCTTATGTTAGCCAAAAGGACCAAGCCCTCCCCCCTCCAATGAAATTGAAGAACTTAAATAAGCAGGTTTCAAAATGGTAAAGTTGGGCTAAAGTGTTTCTAACCGATTAGATATAATTCTTTGCATATATTATTCCGTAAAATTGACGTAAATTCTTGGGGAAAGGAGGGAGGGCTAAAGCCTACTTAAGTTGCAAGAAAAACACTTTGATTCAGATATGAACTGTTTCACTATAGAAAAATATTAAAGAGGGGCAAAATATTCTTTTGTTTGGAAGCACTTTAATTCTCTGTAAAACAAGATTTTCTATTCAAATGATTTCTTGAGAGTTCTCATGAAAATAGAGCGACGAGTTGAGTTCCTAGAAACACTGCAGAAAAAAATACTGGAGGAAAAAACGTTATTTAGTGGAGGAAAGTGGAAGAAGGCAATTTCGAAAAAACTGGTTTCGTATACGTAAAACTGCGATCTACCTTCTTGTCGCTGTAGAAGTCTACAAATTGGGTGCACACAATATTCTATTGAAACTTGAAATTGATATTGAAACTGATTGATTGAAATTGAATATTGAAACTGAATATTGAAACTGAAGTCTACAAATTGGGTTCACACAATATTCTATTGAAACTTGAAATTGATATTGGAACTGATTGATTGAAACTGAAACTGAATATTGAAAGTGAAGTCTACAAATTGGGTGCACACAATATTCTATTGAAACTTGAAATTGATATTGGAACTGATAGATTGAAACTGAAACTGAATATTGAAACTGAAGTCTACAAATTGGGTTCACACAATATTCTATTGAAACTTGAAATTGATATTGGAACTGATTGATTGAAACTGAAACTGAATATTGAAAGTGAAGTCTACAAATTGGGTGCACACAATATTCTATTGAAACTTCGAATGATTTCACTTTAATAATTAACTTTAAAAATATTTTCATATTTTCAAAAGGAGATGAAAGAGCACAAAACTTAGGAAATAGTTGGAAGATACAAGCATAAAAAGTGTAGAAGTTTTCAATACCAATTTAACTACATTCAAGACCAATTTATTTACAATCTGATTTTCATAGCAACTATTGGCAATACAAATGATTTTATTTTAAATAGACTAGATTTTTGTCAACCCAAGAATATTGAAACTGAAGTCTACAAATTGGGTTCACACAATATTCTATTGAAACTTGAAATTGATATTGAAACTGATTGATTGAAATTGAATATTGAAACTGAATATTGAAACTGAAGTCTACAAATTGGGTTCACACAATATTCTATTGAAACTTGAAATTGATATTGGAACTGATTGATTGAAACTGAAACTGAATATTGAAAGTGAAGTCTACAAATTGGGTGCACACAATATTCTATTGAAACTTGAAATTGATATTGTAACTGATTGATTGAAATTGAATATTGAAACTGAATATTGAAACTGAAGTCTACAAATTGGGTTCACACAATATTCTATTGAAACTTGAAATTGATATTGGAACTGATTGATTGAAACTGAAACTGAATATTGAAAGTGAAGTCTACAAATTGGGTGCACACAATATTCTATTGAAACTTGAAATTGATATTGGAACTGATAGATTGAAACTGAAACTGAATATTGAAACTGAAGTCTACAAATTGGGTTCACACAATATTCTATTGAAACTTGAAATTGATATTGGAACTGATTGATTGAAACTGAAACTGAATATTGAAAGTGAAGTCTACAAATTGGGTGCACACAATATTCTATTGAAACTTCGAATGATTTCACTTTAATAATTAACTTTAAAAATATTTTCATATTTTCAAAAGGAGATGAAAGAGCACAAAACTTAGGAAATAGTTGGAAGATACAAGCATAAAAAGTGTAGAAGTTTTCAATACCAATTTAACTACATTCAAGACCAATTTATTTACAATCTGATTTTCATAGCAACTATTGGCAATACAAATGATTTTATTTTAAATAGACTAGATTTTTGTCAACCCAAGAATATTGAAACTGAAGTCTACAAATTGGGTTCACACAATATTCTATTGAAACTTGAAATTGATATTGGAACTGAATGATTGAAACTGAAACTGAATATTGAAAGTGAAGTCTACAAACTTCGAATGATTTCACTTTAATAATTATTAGGATTATTTCACTTTATTATTTCAGTTTTTAAATTTCATGGGAAGACGGCGGGGGCTTCCGACCAGCGCAAAAAGTATCTTTTTAACTGTTTGTGCTGCTACGTGAAGAAATTGCATCCGCACGGTATTTGAAAATACTGTAGGAAACTGGATAAATCGATCAATTTCTACTAGATGACGCTCAGTCCGGACAGCTCATTAAGGAACAAATCATTCAATATTATTTTTAAACAAAACGTCTTTACTTTCCCAGTTGTTGTGAAATCCTTTGCTTAAACCAACTTTTTTTTGGAAAATGATTGAGAAAATTAAAAGGCTCCCCCTGTAGATCTTCAATAGCATTTGTAGTAGGATATTAACCTTTGTCTAAAACTTAGTTCATTTTTCTCCCCATAAATACATATATAAATATCTGTCACATTTTACTGAATTTCGAATTCTGATGAACCACATTTTATAAAATTTATCACTTTTATTTAAATTAAAGTGACTAAAAGTGCTTCAGATATTTTAACTTGCCTGTTTACTCATAATTGATTTTTAGGTTCATAAATCCACGTTTTCTAAAAAAGAAATTTTTTTAGATTTTTAATTCACGATACATGGGGAAAAGCATAAGAAAAAGAAAAAAATTTAAAATTGTAATAGATACGGAAGAATTATTTAAATACAGTATAGATATTCCGGTTTGAAATCTAGAAGAACGATAAAACTAAATGTTGAGAAAAACAAAGCACAACAAAAAAAAAACACAACAAGGCTTTCTTATTTTTCTTTTCATTTTTTTCACCTCTTTTTTTATTTCTTAAAATTATATTGCTCGCTTTCTGTTTTGCGCTCCTGTTGCAAAAGGTCTCCGAACGCAAAATCTAAATATTTAGAGTATAATTGTAGAGTTGAACCCAAACATTATTATAGTCAATAAAAAACGGTTTCAATATATAATAAATAATTATAATAAACCAATAATAAATCAATTTCTTAAAGAAAAATCAAATCTAGAATAAATCAATAATTGTATAAATTATTATTGAATAAATCAATATATAGTATTATATAGAATATATATAAAATTAAATTGAATAAATCAATAAAAGTATTATTGAATAAATCAGTAATGATCAATAATAGAAAACAGGTTGATTCTAAAAAATTGAGACCTTTCATTGAAACTCAGATTTCAGTAGATAAAAATTTTGCTTGTTTTTAATTTTTTCAATTTGATGGGTAATACTGTACCGTCAGTGGTTCTAACAGCTTTCAATTCTCATTAGACCTTTATTAAGGGAAAGTGTTTCCTCTGTTATTTGTTTCTGTTTATTTTCGCTAGTGAATCGTTGTTTGTGAATCGTTGTTTGTGAATGTCTAGTTACTTTTTCTTGACTTCTTCTCTGAAGTAAAAAGCACTTTAGCTCACTTAATTTGTTTAAGTGACGTTCTGGTAATTTTCCCTTTGCAGGAATAAAGAGAGTTTGATTTACGTATTAATTCAACTTTCCATTCCTACATTCCCATTATCTCGTATCTATTTATTTCTTGAACACGACCAATACACAATTATATCCATGATTCTTATAATCGCTATCTTATACACCTCTTTTTTTATATTTCTCTGTTAACTTACTGGCTTTAGTTTCCTTTTTGATTTTGTGCACCTCTTTTGTATCTCTTTTGTGTATCTCTGTATGTAGTTTTTGCATCTCTTTTACTTTGTTACTTTATTCTCGTTTCTATCTGGCTCGTTTCTGTAATTTTTATTGAGTCTCCTCCCTCAATATAACCAGGATGCACATAGTGTTTTTAATTTAGTTCAAAATACCCCTCAACATTCACTGAAGTTTCATATTGACCCCCTTACTCTTTCCGGACACAACCAGGTCGGAAAATTCCCCCCTTTCCCAATAATAAATCCTGTGTATAAACAATCGAAAAATTGCATTGTTTACAATTTTTCAATAATTTTGCAAAAATATCTTTTCTTGTTAATATTTTATCAGTTATCATCACGTCACGCTTTTCCTTTAATTTTTACTTTTTTTAAATTTACTCCTCCCTCCACATGATTAAATACTAATACTGAGGAGACAAAATTTTTTTGGTGTCCACTTTTACCTTTTTTCTGCGATTTTGTCTTTTAAAATCAGGAGAAACATGGAAACCCTGCTGTTAAAATTTTGCAAACCCAACTAAAGGACCGCCTCTTAGACCCGTTAATAGTCACTTAAAGGTAACTGCCTATATTTCTTTACGTTATGTTCTCTTCTGCATAGCTAATTAGCCGAAATCATATCATTTAGCCTTAAAGCTATACAGATTTTGTTATTCTACTGCCGAGAAATGTCTTTCTATCTGTTCCTTGTCTACGACACAACATATATGTTGTTACTTGTTGTCTTTGTTGTTTTCGTTCTGTTACTTGTACTTGTTACTTGTTCTCTTTGCTGTTTTTGTTCTGTTACTTGAACTTGTTACTTGTTCTCTTTGCCGTTTGCTGATCTATTTTATGCTAGACCATACATGTTTTGTATTGAAACACTTCCTAGAGTGTTCTAATTTTATCAATTAATAGTTTGTTTTATTTTAATAGTTGGTTTAGCATCCTTTCATTTCTGGAGGGTGAAATCCCCCTACTTGAAATATGCACTTAACGTGCTTTAATTTTGGGTGTCGTTTTTGTGCAATTAGCATAAGCAAGTACAGAAACCCTTAATTAAGATTGTTGGTAAAAACAACTTTGGGGTGGGATTCACTTCGAGGAGGCATCGACCCAAAAGCCTCACTGTTAAAAGAAACTACTTGTTTATCAATATTTTTGTTTATAGTTCTTTTTTATCTTCAAATACACGTTTTCATACCTTATTTATTAAAAAAAATCATGACAATTAACGTAGTTTTATTATTCCAAAAATTACTCTTATTTTCGCAATATTTTATTTCTTTTTTTTTTAATCCGTTCCCTTTGATTGTACACAAAATGAAGGGGCTAAGGGATAGTAAAACCAGACTTATTTGCAGTAAACTGTTTTAATTTAAATTAATCAATTAAGTAATTAAATATGTTTTAAATTTCACCTCATTGTTTGCCTTAATTTTACTATTTTAAAAAAGCACAATCAGCTAAATTTGAAGTTTTGTGTAGTTGCGATTAATCTTTTTACTAAAAAATTCCAACCTTAGCTAATTTGGGATTTTTTTTTACCGTATCATATTTCATCCTACACATCTAATCACGTCTAATCTAACTTTAAGTCATGTGAAAACTCTATATGAGATAATTGAAACTTTGTAAAGAGTGATAGACACGCTAAATCGCGTTAAAACTCGACTTACGTTCTATTACCGAAGTTTGGAATGTTTGTGAAGTTCCAGGTATGTCAAACAAGTATCCTGGATATTTTGTATGCCTCTCATTATCATAGCTAATGTTCAAATATTTTGATTGAGAGGTATCCGTTTCGGGAGTCATTTGAGCAATTCCAGGAGCCGCGTGGCTTACATGAGATTCAAAATGTGTATCTGAGCGGTAACTTTGGTCATCACAATCGGTAAATACTAAACCAAAATCTTCAATTTTAATGTCACTTGGATTTAGGGATGTTTCTAGCGGGTCTGTAGTTTTTTGACCTCCAGTAGATGTCGCTAAAACCGTTTGAAAGGCTTGATAGATGGCCATACCATATCGACTGTCTCTTTTGATGAATTCCTCTTGTGGCATTCGTGCCATCTGCAAACCGATCTAAAGAAAGAAGAATTTAATAAGCTTCTTAACATATTCTAATTTGAAATTGGTTTTGATTGTGACTTTCAAAAAGAAGCAGCAAATGAAGAAATTATCGTAAAGTTCAATATAAAATGTTTATTCTAAAATCGCTGCTATTCGTGGGGAGCCTAATAGGCGTCCTCTGGGTAGACTGTATTTTACTTTTTCTGATCCTTTTGTCTTCTACTTTTCTGGTTTTTATCCTTTTTTTTTAGCAAGAATGATATACAGAGCATCCGTTCATTTTATTTCAGATATTGTATATTTTCACGTTGGCTCTCCACTGTATTATAGCAAAAGTTATATAAATTTCGTTTTATTAAACGTTAAACGGTTCATAAATTTCATATCCCAGATATAACAGCAAAATCGAACACGGTGCACAGCAAGTTATAAACAACGGTGCAAGTTATCAGTCACAGCCTTCCTATGACCTTCGCCGCATCATAGTTTAATTCACCTATTTTATTAATTGATGTTTAATTTTTAGGTTTAGTTTTGTTTTGTTTCTGCTTCTTGTTTCTTAATCAATCCACGAGTTCTCGTGTATTTTTGTATGATGTAGGTTATAAATAAATAATTGTTATTGGTTATTATTGTCATTAAGCTAAAGAGAATGTTAACGTTTACAGAGAGTAACCTTACCAAAAATAAATTGTTTATTCATTAGTTTTGGTTAATTGTAACTTAGATAATCTATTATCTCTTCTAACGTTAATTTCTTCATCTCAAAATACCCGCCAATATGAGAACTAATGGACTAGCCTAAATATACCCAAAATTAACCATTCATTTCGGTCTTTGTAAAATATGTAGAAAAAAGATATTTAAACAATCAAAGATTTATCCTGTTAAGTTTTTTCTCGTCTTTTCTTCGTCTTATGCACCAAGTTTAGCGGCAAAAGCATTTAGTGATATCTAATTTACATAGGCATATGTATGAAAAGCTCCGTCCGACAATCTGTTCCCGTATGGATTACAGCCAGTGTAACGTGTTGTCTTTTCTGTAAATTCTTGCTCTTTCGTCCGCCTTGGTGCCGTAACATGAACATATTGCATAGATTTGGAATAAAGGAAGTTTTTTTAAAAGTTGCTGTGGCGAAAGAAATGTTGTCAGATATGAATGTAAGTCAATTTCCACCTAATCATGATCTTGAATCTGTGCTTTTTCCTTTTTTCTCTTGTACTCCAATGTTTTATATTTGTGTTACTAGTGGTTTAGAAATGAAACTGATTGTTGGGCGAAATTAGATAGTTCAGGCGAAATTTAAACATTAGAACACTTACTTACCAGATTAGAAAAGGCATTTATATTAAACTCTTCATAAGTCACACCGAATTTAGAAGCTAGGTCAAAAAGCCAGTCAACCAAGTCGGCTGAGGTCCAGTCTTGAGGTAGTTTTTCTGTCCATCGAACAGTTGACGAACTCTCAGATTGTAACGAAACTGAAAAATAGATTAGAAAAAAAGGAATTATATGAAAATCAACTGAATTATGATGGACAGAATTGTAAATAACTAAACTGTCCAGTTCTTATATAGTTCTGAGCTGGTCAGCTCAGCTCTGAATTGTTCAATTGTAAAAACTGAATTTTAAGATTAAAAAAAAAAGATTTTTCAGACTGTAAGGAAATTAACAATAAGGATGTAAAGAAAGTGATTTTTAGAAAGAAAAACCAGTTGTAATGAACATAACTGTAAAAAAATAAATTATTCAGTTCTCTCGTTATTCAATTATAAATTGTTAAGTACTAAAAAATGGATTGTACCAATTTACAGAAACTCAACTCTTTGGTCTAAAGAAAGCGCAAATTTTGTTACGAAACTGTATTCAAAAAAAGCTGAAGACTAAATAACTGAATGGTTTGGTTCTGTTGCTGTTCAGTTATAAATTACTGAGATACAAAAAAATACAACGTAAGTTCTAAAAATAGCTTAAAAAAATATACCTATTTAAATAATATTCTGCGCAGAAGTAATCACAAATTGCGACTTGTACTTGAAACTGGCAACGACCTTCAGGAAGAAGACGAAAATATTTTTGAAAGAAAATATCTTGAAAGTGTTTTGAAAGTGCGAAAACCAAACTCAAGAGAATAACTATTTTTTAAACCATCTTTTACCAGAAAGACCCTTTAAGTCTCTAGTTGCCCTTTAATAACTTTTTACTCTTAAAAAAGGAACTAGAACTTTCAATCTCCAATTGAATAAGTATCTCCAAAGTTAATACGACCATCCCTTCCAAAAACCTAATAAGTTAACAATGGACAACTTGCATACTACTTACTACTCACATACTACTACTTGCATACTATTTATAACAGAAATTAATAATGACCTTCAAGACGAAGAAGAAAGGGATGAAACTATTCTATAGTGCAATATATAAAGAGGATAAATTAATCTAAATATAATATTTATATTACAAATCCTCTATAGTGAGTGCAATCACAAATCCCTTTTTAAAAAAACGAATTTATTCCTTTATAGAAAACAAATAAGTTTTTGTTTTTTAGTCTACTGTAATTATGGTTTACAGTGTATCTAATGTCTACATCGTCTACACCAGTGGTTCTCAAACCTATTTAGACACTTTACCCCTTTTTACTCACAAAGCATTTTAGGTACCCCTTCTCAGTTACCGGGACTAAGTAAACTATAGCTAAACTATATATTATAGCTATAAACTATAGCGACCGCGTATCCCCTCAAAATGTTTGCGTACCCCCAAGGGGTACGCGTACCACAGTTTGAGAACTACTGGTCTACACTATCTACTGGTTTCAGAAAACGGATTATAGAGTAATTCCACAAGAAGAGAAACAATAAAAAATGTGAAATGAATACTACACTTTCATCTGTTTGATGGTTGAATTAAAGCAATCTAATAGAAATGAAATATAAATAGATTCGTCAATTGTTTACTAGTTAGTGCAAAATACCAAAATATCACCTAAGTTTTCTGGGCAAAGAGCTTCAATGGACTGCAAAAATGAAACGAATCAAAATTTTGCTAAACGTCACCTATCGACATGCGGAATCAAATTTCGTTTTTTGTTCGAAAGATAAAAATATATCTTATCTAATTAAATTTGGTCATGACGTTTTGAATTGGAGAAGTATCGAAGAAGTATTGTTGCAATAAAGGTTGTAAGGATAGTCAATGTCTCTGGCCTTTTCCTTATTAGTTGGTCTCAGGAGTCTATTCGGTCTCTTCTAACATCACATCTATTCTTCAACCGATAGAACGGTATTTATAAAATGAGACCAGTATTGATCCCAAAATCCTTATAGTGTCAGAAAAGACTAAATCCAGTCCCATAAATCCTCACCCGAAATGGCTCTTAGTGTATACTTACTATCTATATGCATGTATCCAATTATGTTACATGGCAACGCTTTTGAATTTATTCTTTGGGACACTGGCAAGAGCTTCTTGTTAAAATGGTAAGAAGTTGACGACAATCATCTTATATTAATTCCCGAGAATTTATGTCAATATTTATTTGCTAGGATTAATAAAATGATGTAATTATTAAATGGAGTAATATATAATTACCGATAATTTGACATAAATCATAAAATGATGTTAATTATATTTCCTTTGGATTGAAATTTTTCTCTCTTCAGTGTTTAGTGAGATATGTGAGTGTTTAGATAATGTGATAGTGTTTGGTGTTTAGATAAAGTGAGTGTTTAGTGACCAGCCATTCAAGTTTTTTGTTTGTACAAAAAAGAAATATAGGTATCTTGAAAACTAAAGAAATTAGGTTTCATTTAAGTTCCATCTGGCACCCAATCTGCGAAAATGTGGGGGGGGGGGACAAGAATTTGAGGTGGAAAAATAGATGTCGTAAGGTTTTAATTGGATATTACTCACCCTCCGTATTTAGTGCAATATTTAACCGTTCAAGTTTTTCGTTTTTAGTAAAAAGAAAATAGAAATAAGAATACCTTGAAAACTAAAGAAATTAGGTTTTATTTCATTTAGGTTCTATCAGGGCCGCCAATCTGAGAAAATAAAGGGGGGTTAAGGATTTTCGGTGGACAGAAACATAGGCTAAGGTTTTCTTTAGAAAGATATTTCTCACCCTCTGCATTTATTGCAATACTTAGTTGTTCTCAAATTATCTAATTAAATTTATCATTTATCTAATAAAATCTAATCAATCTAATTAGCTAATCAATTACCTAATCAAATTATCTAATTTAATTTGTAGTAAAAACAAAAGAAATAAGGACTAGAGGCACCTTGAAAACTATTAAGATTAGGTTTTATTTCATTTCTACTCCATCGGCATCGTGGGCACCGTTTCTCAGCAATATAGGAGGCATAAGTTTTTTCAATTTATTTTTAATGAAGAAAAAAGGGTATTCTTAAAAAAATATAGGAGGGGGGAGGGTTATTTTTTTCAACCTTTTCAATGAAAATGCCAAAATTTTCTAAAGTACTATTTTCTAAAGTACCATTTCAAAAAATACCATATAGGGATTTATACTTGGGAAGGATAAAATATCTTAACAATTTTTGAAGTACTATTTAAGAAAATACGATATAGGCACTTATACAAGGGAGGGATAAAATACTGGAGAGGACAAAAAAATCCGGGGGGGGGGGGTTATTGCCCACGCCCGGGTCTCCCTTGTTCTCCACTCTTCAATTGGCACCCATGGGCCCTATTAGGTTAACCAAACCCTTTATATAACCCTCAGCCGTTTAAATATTTCCCCGATGGTAAAAAAAGTGGCCTCATTTAAACTAAAAAAGTTCTCCGGCAATATGTCCTAGTTGGCCCTGTTTATGAAAATAAAAAAACAAGTTTTTTCAACTCAAAGTAAGGAACGACGTTAAAACCTAAAACGACCAGAAATTATTCCGTATATGAAAGGGTGCTGTGCCCTCCTCAACGCCTCGCTCGTTACGCTAAAGTTTTTTATTGTTTAAAAAAATAAGAGTTGTGAGAAAGTCGAACTTTAGCGTAAAGAGCGAGGCGTTGAGGAAGGGACATCCCCTTTCATATACGGAATAATTTCTGTTCGTTTTAAGTTTTAACGTCTTTCCTTACTTTCTGTTAAAAAAAACTTGTTTTTTTTTATTTAATTTGTGAATGTTTTTAAATTAATGCAGGTTTTGATCTTGGCTCACCGTACATGAATAATTAAAACAAAATTTGCATATTAATTTTACTTTTATTTGGTTAAATGGCTTTCTCGAAACTTGTTTAATTTTATTTACGAACGTTTTTATCAGTAATAAATATATGTAACTTACGAATTAACTTACGTAACGAACTTCTATATTCATATATTTTTAATACGTATATTAGGGGGCTCGCCCCCTAGTCAATACCTCGCTCTATAAGCTAAAGCTCGAATTTTGTTTCAATTGTTTAAAAATGACCCCTTAATCACAAAGGTCGTTATTTAGAATAAATAGCTCTTATGAAAGTACTCAAAAATCTTTGGCTTAAAGAGCGAGGTATTGACTAAAGGGTGAACCCAATCATACACGTAATATTTTCTGTTCGTTTTAAGTTTTGATGTTACTCCTTATTTTCAGTTGGAAAACTTGTTTTTTTATATTTAATTTCTGATCTTTTTTTTAAATAATGCTGGGAAATCCGGCGCCCCCTTCATAGCAATGTCCATTCCCCCATGAAAACTTCCTTCATGGAAAGATCTTCCCAAATAACCCCTGACCCAGCCACCCCCCTACTACCAGAAAAAATCCCCCCTGAAAACGTCCGTATACTTCCTAATAACCAATATTATATGTTAACATTGGGTAAAGTTCATAACTTTCAGCCCTCCCCCTGGGGCCTTCGGGGGATTAAGTCATTCTAAAGGACATACTTATCATATGTTAAACCATGCTGAACAAAATGGATATCTCAAAATGTTGATCTGGTGACTTTGGGAAAAAAATGAGCGTGGGAGGGGGCCTAGTTACCCTCCATTTTTTTGGTCCCTTAAAAAGGGCACTAGAACTTTTAACTTCCATTCCAATGCGTCCTCCCACAATATTTTAGGACCACTGGGTCGATACGATCACCCCTGGAAAAAAAAACAAAAAAAAAAAACAAATACACACGCATCCGTGATCTTTCTTCTGGCAAAAAAGAGAAAATTCCACATTTTTGCAGATAGGAACTTGAAACCTCTACAGTAGGGTTCTCTGATACGCTGAATCTGATGGTGTGATTTTCATTAAGGTTCTATTACTTTTAGGGGGTCTTTCCCCCTTTTTTCGAAAATCAGTCAAATTTTCTCAGGCGCGTAACTTTTGATGGGTAGAACTAAACTTGATAAAAGTTATATATTTGAATTTAGCATTGAAATCTGATTCTTTTGATGTATCTATTGATATCAAAAACCCGTTTTCTAGAGTTTCGATTACCATTGAGCCGGGTTGCTCCTTACTTACAGTTCGTTACCACGAACTGTTTGATTTTCTTTTACGGTTAGCTAAGAAAATGGATTTTATTCTTAAAGACAAATACTTTTCTTGCTTTTGTAAATATAGCGTAATTCTTGTTTACACATTGTCCTGTTCCCACTTTTGAGATAATACTTATCAGTTTAATCAAGAAAGCCCTTATCTAAGTGGTTGTATCTAAAAACAAAACAAAAATTGTCTAAAAAGTCAACGTTCAAAATTTGTATTATGAGTGACAAAAGATAGGAAGGAAATAAATGTTTTAGGGTTTTTGTGTATGAAATAAGCAGCGCACAAATTTTAACGTTCTTGTCAAAAAATATATGTAGTATGCCGGTAAAGTGGAAAGCAAATTAAAAAATAAAACAACATGATCTGCCATATAATGTAAAAATAAATTAAGAAATAAAAATAAATAAACAGGAAATTAAGTCTTTCGATGGAGGAAAATGGAATAAATAAACTCAAAACAATGATAAATAGAATATATAAAAAATATCCAGTTGAAAATGGTTGTAAATAAATTTGCAGCTCAGACAGATGTTTGATGTCACTCTTTCCAGATATTAGCACGAAAACATGAAATCGAGTTTGTGTAAGCTGATATACAAAGTAAGAGCACTTTCAAGAAAAAAAAAATATTTTGTGGATTCTATGTTTTATGACATTTATTATATCATAATTGTTGTTTGTTGGAGATTAAAATGTGACATTTTAGTCTTTTTTTATCTTTTATTTTGAGTTCACTAAGAGGTAAGAAGTAGCTATGACAAGAAAATATTGGGAAGAAATTACTATAAACAAACATTCAAGATCACGAATATATTCCAACAATACCAAAGTTGGCGAATTAGTTGTAATTGAAGCCATCCACCACAGTAATTTCCGATTTGTCTTATTTAGTTATTACTTTTCGTCATATTTAAATTATGTATGTTGAATAATGAGGTCAATTAACTTCTGAAAATTCTTCAGATATAAAATTCAAAAAGTTGGAGGGGGACATTTACGGTTCATGGTGTTCATCTATGACACAAGCAATGTGAACAGTCCCTATTCTAGATTGGTAACTATAGTTAAGGCTTCTTTAAAAGGCAGATAATATTTCTCCAACATAAAGCTCCAGCCCCTATCTACTTAAACAAAAATATTTCGTTAATTTCTATGGAAACACATATTTTGATTTTTTTTTTTTTCGGTTTTCACCACTATTGTCTTTCATACACAAAATTTTTGGTTGCGAAAACACAGGAATTCAAAATATTATTCTTTATTTTCGTCTTATAAGCTAAATTAGGTTATTGTTTTTTCTCTTCTAGAATTAACATCAGCTTACAAGTGGAGCTATCTTTTTCAGTCAAAATATTTTGGGCTGCTTCAAGGAAAACTAAGAATTTGTTTTTTCTTATCAGTCAAACTATCCATTCTTTGCCACTGAAGTAGGCTCTTAATAGGCAATTGTTCAAGGTTATAGAAAATACTGAGATATTAAAGCGGGAAAAGGTTCTTTAAGTTACGATGGCACATCCAATATAAACAGAAATGTTTGAGTTTCGTTATTAGAAATTCTTGATGATGATACATAAAGCTATCTTAGTTTTTATTACTTCTATGGAAAGTAACAAGGTAGTTGAGGCTTGAGACATTGCTTCATCTTCCTCGAAAGAAAGAAGAACGCTGCATAATGACTTCCTTATCCAAAAACAATTTAGGGTTTGAAACACAGTTTATATAATCATCCAGTATGATCTTTCCCTATATCCCCCATTATAAAAACCCGGACCAAGGTGCGAGTGCTCCAGAGAACGTTTTTGCAGATAGAAACATAGGCGGCATCAGATCTTTTCACGGGTAGACAAGTCAGACTGTGATCTAATCGGAAACAAGTGCAAACCCGCTATTACGAATAATGCACTTTGTTTGGAAACAATCGGAAACAGACTAACCCGCTAATGCAGAAAAAAGTGGGAGGAGCTTTTTGTTCGCACCGAGAACGAAGACCAGAAATGATCTGCGATAAGCTTACTGGATAATTATATGAACTGTGGTTTGAAACAAGAGGAAAAACTATCCTGAAAACAGAGTGAAAGAGACTAGCCTAAACTGAAACGACACCTCAATATTTTGACGTACTTTCACTTAATGGTCATGCCAACTGGGGGGCACGAATCCTTGCCTAGTCAAGGAATCGATCCAAAATGTGCCTTCACAGGAATTTATGCCTTTCCCTTGGACGCTTGAAAGTCATCAGCCGTTTTTCCGTTCTAACCGACTTCTTTCTTTTTACAGGCGTTTTGATTGCAACATTTACTACTAAAATAGCAACTTGGATAGCCCTAGGAGCCTGAAGTATTGAGATGGAGATCTCCGTGGCTCGAGAAGACTGTTGAGGCAAAATTGTTATAAACTAATCGGGGATGCTAATTGTCCCCCCTCCCCCTTCTTCTAGATTTTGGAAGCAAGAATTTTTGTTTCTTCACGTAAAAATATAAGAAAAAAAATCCTTGCCTTCCCCCCTAGGTATTTTTGAATTGGGGTTCCTGAAACCAAAATAATAAACATGTTGCTCTACTGAACGTACTTCTGTTATCTTCCAATAGGTCCAAAAAAGCAATTAAATTATAAGCAAGACCTATTAAACCTAACATGTGATATTTTGTTTTCGGATTTATCTTTTCCTTTTTGAAAATAAATGAGGGGGGGGGACATTAAAATATAATGGGAGAAATAAGCTCTCCTGCACCCCCCTTTTTTTCCTTTTGTAGTTTGCGTCATTGTCCTATTTATAGCAGAAAATTATCAGTAGCATCACAGCCCAAAAAGAAGAGGTAGTTGAATATGAATTGTTAATGAGGAAACATGAGCACTGGCAGATGATATTGCTTTTGGAGCGTCATGAAATCTTTTAGAACAGTTGGCCTTTCGGAACAGTACCACCGGTATACATAATTTATAGACGAGCTTATTAATACTCTAATATTGATAATGTAGTGTCAGTTTCTTGTGAATTATGCAATAATTCATCATTTTTTCTATAGCATCAGCACAGCACTATTTTGCACCAATGATTTCCCTCTTCTTAAAAGTTAATTAGAAAATGATAAATACCCTCAAATTTTTATGGAATTTTTATGCAAAGACCAGTGTTTACATTATAGTTCTGACCCCCTCCACCCGCTGTTGGACCTGGTACATCAATATGTGTAGGTATGCCTGCTCTTAGAGAACTCCCCCCTGAAATTGGTCTAAAGTTCCTCTCCCTGGAAGAATTGAACGACAGTGATCTAAACTGTGCATATTTTATACTTTTGTAGGCCGTGAAGCCTTTCTGAAGATAAATATCTATCTCTGTGTTCGTTCAATTTTCTTAACTGTTTTATTTTTATTTCTTTTTGGTTTTTGATTTAGTGTTAAAATCAGGGGCGGATCCAGGATTTTTTTAGGGGGGGGCGCAAAATAGGTTAGGCGCAAACTTGCGTTAGGAGCAAGTTTAGTTAACGCAAAATTTAATTAATTAAGTAAATTACACTACTTCTACGATACGGGGGGGGGGCCTCACCCCCTGGATCCGCCACTGGTTAAAATAATTTTTCATCCCTCTGCCCGCCCCACTTTTTTCAGGCCATTGAGCTTGGTGAGGATTAATGTCTTGTGTCATATTCTTTTGTTATGTGAATTTACGAATAAATTATCTTATAAATTTAAAATGTATAATTTTTCTTCTAAATCTATGTCTGCAGACAGAGGAGTGATAAAGGAAAATCCAATCAAGATGGATCTGAACAACAAACTCTAAGGAAAAACTAAGATTCGATGGAGTAAAATAATTTTTTGTAGGGATTTTAGATACCATCCCTCGGGAAAGCCCCCTTACACTCTACCCTTCTCCTCCCCCACCATAAATTTTTTGGGATTCGTTTGCCTCAAAACTTTCTTTTGACGAAGATATAAAATAAATACATTTTTCAAAATCTAGAGGGAGGAGCAAAAATATAGCGGGACAAATCTCCTCTCTCAATCCACACCCCCTGATTCTTGTTACATTCTGGTCATCTAAAAGCAAAAGAAACTTTTTCTTTTCAAGCGTGGAGCAAAGGTAGTTTAAATTTGGAATGTACTATGAAAATGATGCTTACTTTAGTTCTTTAAACAACAACAAATTAATAATAAGAAGAATGACAACTTTATTTCAGGCTTGACGAATCGATGCAACAGGGCCAATAGTCATGTATGGTGCTTATAACTGAAAATTAATTTTTATACTTCCTGGGTGTTATGATTTTACATTGACGGTATAGCCATTTTAAAACCCATCATCGATGTTTAAGTCTGCATAAAACGCATTTTTCTAATTCAAAAATCGTTCTGGAAGCTGAACAGGCCGGGCAGCAATAATTAAAGAAAGAACAAATACGCCCAGGGTGGGGGAAGGTTTTGACCCGTGCCCCTACGGATATCCTGAGATTTTTAAGCTTTCTTCTGTAATTCTGATCTTTTACTCACTTTTGTATTGTTTTTGTTTAAACAATTCTAACTCCCCCCCTCGCCTCAGGGACTTCAAATCAAATTAATTGGGGGTGGTGAAGAGAAGCAAAATGTATTTTTCAAAATCTAGGGGGTATTTGGTTTTTGTCCTTATTTTCGTCAATGAAAATACCAAAAAAGGTACTTTTCAATGAAAATACCAAATAATAGGTTACCAAACGTAAGTTTCGAAATTATATTTCGAAACCTATGATTTGGAAGGGGGTGGGGGTAAAAATATAGGATGCCAACTATTCTTCCTGTCCCACTCCTTCATTCTCGCTACACCCCTAAAATATATGTTTATGTATGCACCTACGAAAAACAGACTTTGTATAATTATTTTTTAATCAAGGTACCGACGATAGAAATCAATACATGAGTAGGTCACCTCGAAATTACCACATAAGCTTTCTGGGGGAAGGCTATCCTTATAAAAGGTTACACTCGTATACTCATAAAGCTCCGCAGAGCATAATAAAGAAAGCTTTATGGTGTTTGGTTTCCATGGAAATTCGAATTAAAACTAACACCATCAATGACGTTCTTTTTCTCTTTTATGGTCATTCAAAATAAGGAAATCAATGTGTAATTTTCTTCCCTACCTATAAGTAATTTTAGTCTTAAATGCAGAAGAGAGACACCGTTTGGAAGGGGGAGGGGAACAATGTCTCTCTGAGGCATAACAAGTCGTAGGGCATAAATAAATAAGTAATTATTTATTAAAAACGGTTAAAAAACGTGATGGGAGATTTGCTGTTGCCATTGCTCCTTATAATGATTTTTGCATCTTGACCTCTCCCCCCAATTCTGGATAAAATTGAAATTTTGTTTCTGAAAGGAATTAATAATTACTAGTTGGCGTAGTTCCTGCAGAGTAGAACCGAAGTTACAAAAATTCTAAGGTCTTGACTATCTTCCTTACCAAATATAATAAATGTAAGTATATATACAAGTTTAACACTCCCTATATTAATTTAAGAATATAATAGAACAAATAATGATAATAAATATTTCATTCTAGTGGCCCCAAAAATACTAACTGGGCCTAGTATAGTACATCCATAATGACTATTAAATGATCTACCCTCAAGATATCCTTTTCTTCTTTTTTTTGGCAAAAGTGGATGATTGTGCCTGAATTCGACAGCAATTTTATTTTATTCGAGGTGGCACACTCGAGGTGTCACCCTGAATTGGCAAACAAGACTTATTTATAACCACTGATTCAATCAAGGCTACGAAGTCCACCAAAATACTATTCCTGGAAAATAATGAGTTGCCTAATTTGCAGCATCGGACAAATCTTAAAAACATTATTAATATTAATAAATATGATTCTGCCAGAATAAGCTTAGCTCGGGCACCGTTCAACAGCTCACTATATACCTCACATTACGAGGGGATTGTCAAGATATGGAAAAGACGTATATAAGCTTGCTTCGTAAAAAAATGAAAGGGAGAATTACCGTAAGAGCAAAGAAAAAATACCTGTACTAGAGGACTAAAAGGGAATGAAAAGGTTCGAAAAAATGGAATAAATGTGCTAATTGTTTCCTTTTCTTTGTAAGACTTAGGCGTTTCGTATTAAATAAAATTCAGTTGCTTGAGAAACCGTTCTAATGCTGCTTTGTATAAAACTTTACAGACATAATACATCCAAAAATAAACATAATACGTTACCAACATAAGCACAATACATCCAGAATGTTTTATTCAACTTAACCCAAAATGTTTCGAATTTCAAGAAAATCCATTGCCCTATAAGAAGATTAATTTTTTTTCCAACTAATCAGATTTTTAGAAACGTAGTCAGATACAACCAATATCAAATGCTCTTGTTTGCCTCAATTCGATTCCCCTTCCTCCTTTACCTAACTCTGTCTTCAAATTGAAGTATTTATTGTTTTTTATCCATACTGTTTTTTTTTACTTAATAAACAAATAAAATATTAAACTTGCATGTTTAAGTCGATCTTCAAAAAAGCAAGTTATCGTAGAAAAGGCTAGCCGATGGTTCCCCAGCAATTCTGTTCAAAGACAAGCCTAAGAGGGAAGGTTAACACCCCTCTTTCGTGTTTATTTGTCAAGACCTATACTTATGGTTTTCCAAGATATATCTTGACATCCTGTTCCTAACATACTGTAAAAATACTCATCTTTCAGTTAAACTAGAGTACTAGAAAAATAATGAATAGAAAAGATGTTTGCAATCCTGTGAGGTACGGTATGTCATCTATCATCTTAGAAAATTAAGCAAGGTAAGCCTTATTATAAAAAAAAGGTCATTAAAAGTAATCCCTAGAACTAAGTTAGCTGAAACATGGTTTTATTCCAAAAAGTAAAGCTACCATGGTACCCCCTTAAATAATGATCGCATTAAATTACGTTTTTTTATTGGACCTTTAACCTTTGCCTCGGCTTGTCTTTTTGTCATTACGAAATACATATCGCCGAACCTTTGTTTCTTTTAATTGTTCAGGTGGTGGGACAAAAACTTCTTTTTCTACCAACGATTTATCCAGTCCATATTTTTGATTTTCAAAGGTATGGTAGGTATACTTTGAGTCACTTTTCGTTGATATTAAATGTGGAGGCAGGGACATTAATATTGTTATTCTTTTTCTTTATCTCAGCTGTTTCTGCTCATGGTTTCCGAGCAATCTAAATGATGCACTTGAGGCAACCCTAAGACCGTGAACCGGGTTGATTATTAGTGAGGAGCTTGATGTAAACTTTTAGGATGTAAAGTCGTCTGTGTCTTTGGATTTTCTGTCGTCCATGCTTGCCGCAGGTACTTTACCTTCTGTATGTATCCCATCTCGCATAGCAGAGAGTACGTTATCTCTGATTGACATTATTTTCTGTACGTCTACTTTGATCCAAAATTATGTTTTATTGAGCGACATTTCTGAACATTTCGCTGTTTACTCTAGATACTGTTTTGATAAACTGACCCTTGAGAGGACTAGTGAGTCTGGTAAGAGGCCTTTTAGGTTTGGTGAAGTGGAATTGATGCTTCTTAGGTGAAGATTGGCAAAAATTTATTGGTGTGGTTTTGAGAGTGATTCTGATTTTGGTAATTTATTTGATATTTTTTATGAGTTTATTATAGATGCTGATCTTGATATTTGGTCTGTTTCACCTTCTCATCGTAAGTCTAAGAATGCTTTTCCTCTAAATCCTTAGATGACCCCTGGTCTCCTTAAGAGTTGTAGGAGAAAAAATAGTCTCTGGAGGGCCTTTAAGTCTGCTAGCCCTTCAATGAAAGCTATTTGCTTTCAGTGATTTAAAATTTATAGGAATATTTATAATTCTGTGTGTCGAAGGCCAAGTCCCAGTATTATTTTAATTGTTTTTCAGATTGTGGTAAAGATATACGAAAAACTTGGCAGGTTATAAATTCTGTGCTTAGGCCCTCTTTTCAGTCTCCATCAACCCCTTCTTTTTTGGATCTCGATGGCAAAATCATCGAAGGTGAACTGAATGTTCAAGATGCATTTACTTCATATTTTGCGAATATTGGTAAAAGGACCGCTTCGGCTGTTGGTTCTTCTCCTTCAGGATCCAACTTCAGGTCTTATCTTGGGCCACCTTGTATGAAGTCAATGTTTTTGGAACCAGCGACGGAGAAAGAAATAGCTAAAATTGTTATGGAATTGAAAAATTGTTCGTCGTCTGGCCCTGATAATATTCCTACTAAAGTAATTAAGTTCATACTTCCTTCCATTATTTATCCCTTAACAAAACTTATTAACCTCTCCTTTCAGCATGGTATTTTCCCGAGTAGTCACAAGCGTGCTCGAGTCATCATATTATATAGGGGGGGACACGAAATGATCCAGCCAACTATCGGCCAATTTCTTTGTTGTCTGTGTTTAGCAAAATATTTGAGAAGGCGATGCTTTCTCGTCTTAATAATTTTCTTACTTCTAAAGATTTTTTTCACGATTTTCAATTTGATTTTCGAGCAAATCATTCGACTGAGCATGCTTGTGCAGTTTTACTGAATTATCTTCACTCTGCCATAGATTCCCATTTGATTCCTGCTGCTTTGTTTCTGGATGTTTGTAAAGCCTTTGATTCTTTAACCCACAGTGTTCTTCTATTTATACTTTCTCATTTTGGCGTAAGAGGTAGTGCGTTTTATTGGTTCAAGTCTTTCTTATCTGGTAGAATAATTTCTGTTGATCCACTCTTTCGCTCACCATCAAGTGTTGACCAGGGGGTCCCTCAAGGGTCAGTTTTAGGGCCGGCACTGTTTTTAATTTATATAAATAACCTAATTTTTGCAGTTAGAAATAAAAATCCTCTTTATTGCTGTCGTCTATGTCATCCAACAGTCTCCCTTACCCGCAACTATAGTTTGCATACCTCGGATTCTCTTGTTACTTTTGCCGATGATACCACCCTTATTACTTCTGGGAGAACAGAGGATGAGGTTCGTACAAAGTTAGTGGACCTCTTTGAGAGAGTTTCAATTTGGTTTGATGCTAACTCTTTTGCTCTTAAATGTTTCTAAAACTAGTTTTTTAGTTTTTTCTCGTATATCCCAGGCTTGTCCTCAATTATCTGAAATTCATATATCCAAAGGCTTTATTAGTAGACCAAAGGATGGTTTTGTACTTTTCCTAGGTATTCCTAGATGAAAATTTATCTTTTAAACACCATATTGATTTGATTAAAATGAAGGTATGCAGAAACCTCGGTATTCTAAGGAAACTAAAACATATCTTTCCAGGGCCAATTCTAAGAATCCTATTTCATAGCTTAATTCATTCTTATGTTTCCTATTGTTCAGTCATATGGGTGTCTACTTTCCCTTCTTTTCTCAAACCGCTTTCGAATACCTATGATAAAGCTATAAATCTTATCCAGGATGTAAATCGTTCGGCAACTAAACCGTTACTTGATATTAAAAAACTTTATATTCTTTCCTGTGCGTCTTTTGCTTTTCTTCAGCTCCATGGTGATATTCCTAGGTCCCTTAGGTTTACGTCTTCTTTTGTTTCTGATCAGTCAAATTATCAACTCCGTAGTTCTTTAAATATCCAAATTCCCCATACACCAACAATAAGATCCGATTTTAATCCTCTTGTTGCGTGTCATTTGACATGGAACATACTTCCCGATTCGGCTCGAGAATGCCACTCGTTTGGCCTCTTCAAAAGACTAGTAAAAAAAATATTTTTTTTCATGTGATTAATTTTCTTTACTTTTGCCTGCTGCCAATAGTTTTTTTCATTTAATTATTTTTTTTTTATTTTTATTTTTATTTTTTTTTTTATATATAGATGTTGTGATTCACTGTAGTTTGGTAAAGCTTATTTAGTGAACTCTCCTTTTTTTTTTTTTTTTTTTTTTTTTCTTTTTTTTTTTCGTTTTAGTAAGCAAATGCTTTACATATTAAAAGTTCAAATGCTTATGTTTATATGTTTAAATATTAATGTTATGTTTATATTGTTTAAATCTTAAGCGTTTAAATGTTTAATGTTTATTTGATCCTTTCATAATCCCCCTCCTACAGGCCATGGAGCCTTTGTGGGAATTTGTAGATTGTTATGTAATTATCTTACTGGTATATGGAAAACAAATCTATCTATCTATCTATCTATTGATGTCCTTAACCTTGTAAAAATCTATAACTCAATCATCATTGCTATTATTTTCAATTTTTTTGGTTCGTCGCACACCGTCTTATTTTTAGTCATTATGAATTAGATGTAGCTAAATCATTGTTTTTTTTAAACAAAGGTCCGATAGGCATCGATTACCTAATCTATGCCCAAATCCCAAACCCAATCATGATCACTATCATTTCCAATTTTGACACGTTTTGATTCTCACTGTCCAGTTTGATTTTTCTTGACTCGCTGCTCTTCATTTTAATATTTGACTCACTCACTTGTTCGTCGTCGCATGTCTTCTAACTGCGCGTGTCTTTTCTCTTAATTTTCATTTTTAACACGCTCTAAATGTCATTTTCGCATATATTCCAACCGCCTGTGTCTTTGCTCTTCATTTTTGACACGTTAGTTCAGGTGTTGATTCCAAAGAATCATCATTTATAGTAACTCCAATTGCAAATTTTTGTTTTTGGGACTTCCAACAGACATTATATTACATAAATAACTGTTGCGTTAGAAACTCGACAATTTTGTTTATGCTATGTATGACATCAGATAAGAAAATACTTATATGATGCCATACATGATTCATGAGAGAATGCTTAGATGATGTACTAACATAATACATGACGTCATTTGCAAAAACCAAAATTCTGGCTCTTAAAGATTTGTCTCTGACTTCCAACCTGTCTAGATTGTTTGTTTTTTTTTTATGCGAAAATATCCCTAGATACCAATTTTTCTGAAAAACATATGGAGCTGTTTTCGAAAAATAGAATAAATATATACATACACAATTATTACTCACATATAAAGATAGTATATATATATATATATATATATATATATATATATATATATATATATATATATATATATATATATATATATATATATATGTATATATATGTATATATATATATATATATATATATATATATATATATATATATTATAGTTATCTTACACAACAATCTTGTTTGGCTTTTATTGGGAAATTTCGAATTTTCATTTCTCTAATTTTTCCACTACTTTTTATTGTTTTTATTTAGGGTACGAGGGAGGAGGGTAAGCATAATCTGGTCAAGACAATTTGAGATGAGTTAGATCAAATCAGAATCCTGGCTACAACGCCACTACCCTTGGCTTGACACTTAATGATTTAATGAAAAATACTTGGACTTACATATAGCGACCTGCTTTGACATTGTTGGAAAAGGTTCAGTTAGAACAATGTCATCCATTGGCATGTTTGGATTAAATTCCGGGTCACTCTGATTTGAATAACTACACACTGATTCACTTTGATTTTCTTCGCAGAAAGAGGAGTCGTATAAAAAAGGATTGAAAATGCTGTGGTTGTATTGCGCCTAAAATGAAAGCATAAATAAAAGATTGGGTAAAAAAACAGTATCCAATTGAGCAAAATTATTTAAACTCAAACCCTCACATCTTGTTACCAAATAGAAGTCGAGAAGAATTTTATAGCTGAAAATATAAGCAATGCAACAATATGGCTATTATTTAAATTATTTAAGAGCAAACACTTGAAATTATTAGTTACTGACTTGCCTAGAAGCAGCTCTTTTTGGAAATACCAATTAGCCTATTTTGATGTATATATCCTTTCAGTGTTCCAGTTTTATTCACATATTAATACAAAGCTGATTGTCTTCTGATTTTAAAAAAATGTAACTTTTATAACTTGATATTTATTGTATAAATCACAAATATTAAATCTAATTTTTTCATTTTAATTGCTTGTAAAAAAAAGACCACATATTGAAATTATGATGACAAATTACTCCCATTTGGCTGGCTCTAGTGAGAGGTGGATTGGGTCTACACTTGCATTGTGTCATACTGTAGTAAAATAGGGGCAGTCTGAAAACCCATCTCTATTTTTCCGGAATGCCAAAGGAAAGTGGTCTTTCCCAAAAAGAGGTCTTTTACCCTAGTTATTGAAATGTGTCATCCGTTATTTCTAGGCAATCTTACTATTAAATGTTACTATTGATTTTAACTTTATCATCTAAAACCTGCTTCCACTTCTCTTCTTGTTAACAACAACAATGTTCTGTTACCTTGTGGAAACAGTATTGTTAAATAGCACAATTTTGTCGCTAAAAAATTGCAAGAACATTCTACTTGGGCGAAAAATTTATAATAAGAGCTTTTGTACACGTACAAATATTCTCAATAGCGTTTCAAACTTAAAAAAAAAAAGCATAAAAATGTAGTAGAAAACTGTAAAGAAAAATTTACATGTTTTCTGTTCCCTCAAAATCAATCAACAATTTTCTCAAATAGCGTCTTGAGTTTAGTGCCTTGTATCAAAACGGGGCAGGTCCGATGTTCTCCTTTAGTATTTTTTACCAAGCAGCTTTGGGTAGCAGTTTCAAACAACTGTGGATGGCGCACTTGTTTATTTTCCTATCTACCTCGCTTCTATATCAAGTGATTCCAATTTTGTTTGGCCAAATTATAGGGGTAACGACAAAATGCAACATTCCCCTCTTTTGATGAAAGGTCGTTAATCCTTAGAGAATTTTATTAGCCATTGATAGGAACAATTTTATATTAGCTCGTGGAAACACAATTGTTAGTAACTTTGTTAATAGACGTTTTTCCTTTTATTAAAGACGGTGGAAACAGGTCTCCAAAGAGAGGCTCGAAAAAGAAAAGGGCGATATCGTTGATTTTGAAAATTTGTGAACCTCACATACTCTTTGTTCATACAAGTTAGGATCTTACCTATTATATTTCAATGCAAATCAATCGAGGCCGAAAGATTTAAGTGACTGTCTCTATCCCAAATGATTTTTCATTTTAGAGCCTCCAAAAATTTCTTAGTTAAATATAATGTTTCCCTTTAGAAAACAAAATTAGCGCGCAAAAAGATGAACCTGTCAATCTACCATCGTGAGAATCCAAGATGATGCCCCTACAAAAAGCTACCATTTTTCCAGTAGCTACCCGCTTGACCAAAGCGAAGTTCTGCATTAAATGAAACTCCCAAGTGAAAACAATGCTGCATTATCCATTGAGTTAACATCCTTAAATTTGTACATAACCATTGCCAACACCAGAAATATGTACCTTATTATTTTTTTTTAATGCATTTAAAGTTATAATTTATTCAGCAATGCAAAGAATGATCTCTGAAAGTCAGTTGCATATTTATATATACTTTTTTCTGAAGTTTAATTTTTTGTTTTAAGTGCACCTATATATAGTAAATATAAAAACGATTTGTAACAATGGTTTTATCCCTTTTTTTATAGCTGTATTTAAATATATAATTCATTCAGTAAACCCAAGATCGAGGTCTAACTTGTACAAAATCTGTTTAAATTTTTCTGCAAGGCATTGTGGACCCTTCTTGGTTTTCTTCTATTAAACTAGATGCCGCAACAATAAGCAGCTGTACAAGCAATTGGCTGACTTAAAAGCAGTTGAACAGATTTAGGTAATGTGTTAGTTTTGTTAATAATAATAAAACTATAGTTAGTTTCATGACTAATAATATAAACATATTATAATCAAAGACTATTAAATTAATATGTGATCGCAGTACCCAGCACGAACTCAAGGGAGGCCTGAGAATCAGGTCTCGTAAATTTCCAAGATTTTAGAATTAGTTGACACACCAATATCTTCGTGGAAAATTTGTCCCTCCCTCAAAACACATTTCTTTCAAAAAAGACTTCCTGCGTCCGGTCATGACTCCTTTGTTTCAGAGGAAGTATTTGAGGTGAGAAGGGGGGTTACCCCCCTAGATAGTAAACAAAGCATTTTTGTCAACATCATCTGAAAAAAAATCTAAAAAGAATTAAATTTTCCCCGCCCCATAGATTTTGAAATACATTTTCATATCTTCATAAAAAAAAACTTGCCCCCTCCCTTGATTTTTGGCTCCCCTGCTTAGCTTCAAATCAGTATTGCAGCCCAATTCAAACCAATCATGCGGGTTATAAACAAACAACCGATTTAGATAACATTTTTATTATAATTTTATCAAACAGTTCGTGGTACAAACTGTAAGTAAGGAGCAACTTGGCTCAATAGTAACCAAAACCCTAAAAAGATAATTTTGATAGCAATTTATACATAAAACATTGGCTTTTATATTGATTCCAAATACGTAAAATTCATTATGCTGAATCTTACCCATCAAAAGCTATGACTCTGAAAAAATTTCTCGATTTTTAAAAAAGGGAGGAAACACCCCCAAAACGTCAAGTGATCTTAATGAAAATCACACCGTCAGATTCAGGGTATTAGAGGACTCTACTGTAGAGGTTTCAAGTTTCAATCTACAAAACTGTGAAATTTTGCTGTTTTGCCTAGAGAAACATCACAGATGCGTGTCTACTTCTTAGTTTTTTCCAAGGGGTGATCGTATTGAACTAATGATCTTAGGAGACCGGAAGAGACTCGTTTGAGCAGAAATTAAAAGTTCTAGTGCCTTTTTAGTGAACAACCAGATTGGAAGGCAAATAGACCCTCTGCCACACGCCTTTTATCGACAATGGCATCCGATCAGAACTCTGGGATAGCCATATGGTGCAGTATAGTTGAAAGGTCTAATTACTATGACCCTGGGAATGACATGAACCCCGAAGTCCCTACGAAAAGGGCTGTAAATTATGTAATTTGTTTATTGTATACATATGAGTCGTTATTTTTTTCAACTGAAAGTGAGGAACAAATTATAACCTATAAGAAACATAAATTATTTCGTATTTGAGTGATCTGTCCCTTCCTCATCTCTTGCTCTTCGAGTTAAGTTTGACTTTTTGTCCTAATTCTTTAAGAGCAATTCTTGAAGCACAAGGGCCGTTAAATTTAAATGAGAAGCATTTCTAAGGAACCGTAAGACTTCAGCGTAAAGAGGCATGAGGAAGGGGCAGCCCTCCTCATATACGGAATGATTTCTGTTCGTTTTAATAATAAAACTATAGTTTTTTTTATTTCTTACTTAATCAATAGCCAAGAACTATTTCACTGATATGTGATACGCAGAACCAGACACGTTCTCAGAGGAGGGCCAAGTCCCTCAAAATCTTACTATTTTGCCACAAATGAGCCTGCTAGTTTATGGCGGCAGCCATCTCCCCCTCCCTAATAGCTTTCACTAAAAAAAAACATATACGTGCTTCCATGACTCTTTTCTTTTAATTCGCAATACTACTGGGATTTGCAATCCTCGGGTGGATTATTTTGTTTCTACATTTTTCATGCCAAAGAAAGACGCAATATGGCAAACTCATTTCTATATATTCAAAAGATCCCTGGAGGAGGCAAACTCATTCAACAATTAAAACCCCGAAGTGGGTTGAACAACCGAAGATTTAATAGGTGGCAGTATTATGCCAAATTGAGCAATAGGCAATCGGTAACTAATGGATACCAAGGCATATAACATTCTAAAAAAAAATAATATTATCACCATCATAAATATAACTCACAAAAGTTTTTGGGGTGGAACCATTGGAGAGGTTTGACAAAAATTGAGGAGAAAACTTGGTCTGTGGGGAGGGGAGATAAGGAGGCAACTGCCCCTCTAGTCCAAACCAATTTGTCCCCTTGGTCAAACTTAGCCTACGTGAAGAACAATAAGTAAGAATTTCGTGAAAATATTACCCCTGTCACGGCTGTCACTACTATCTTTGCATGATTTGTTTTTGCGATTTTATGTCTTAGGCCCATACTGTTATGTCTAGACACAATAAAATAAAAAAATAGGCATAATATGAATGTAAATATACATTAATTAATATAAATTAAAAACAAATTAAAAATATACTAAATAAACAACAAAATGTTTACAATAAAAATGTATTATATCTAACTGTATAGCCTTTCAGGCTTCATATTATTTACACATCAAATTTTATTATTTTATTGTAGATTACTATAAATTAGAATATTTATTACACAGAAAAATTAGAGTCCATGATTGATAGTATTAATCGTAATTGAACTCAGACATAATTATGTATATTCAATATGATTTTTTTCGTTTAGCTTTTTTTCAATATTTGGCTTTTAATAGCTGCATCTTTTTTTCATTTTGATTGAGGTTAGATGCTTCGAACATGTTTTTTTTCCACGAGTCTTCTGTTTTCTTTTTTATATTTCTCAAAGTTATCAGCAATTTTCGTTTCTCCTGTTCTTATAGGGGTCTGAGGGAGGGGGTCTTCTGAAAACAGAAGACTCCACGAGTCTTCTGTTTTCTTTTTTATATTTCTCGAAGTCATCACCAATTTTTGTTTTCTCCTGTTCTTCTTCTCCCAATCGATTTACATGCCGAAAATTCCTTCGCTTTTGGTTTCTTTTTTACTTTAGTGCTTTTACTTTAGATCATCTTTACTTTAGATCCTTTTTTACTTTAGATCAAACTACGAAATCCCCACCCCAAGCTGGTATCAAATTTTAACCAGAATATGCGTAATTCGTAGTATCTTTTCAGGGAGTACAATTTGTCCCTTGTATCCTTGTTTTTTTATACAGAGCGTTAAAACAAATAAATTTTGCGCATTAACAGGTTTTCCTAGATAAAGATAGGTAAACATATTTATTCAACGATAAATCTAAAGAATAAAAACAAATACACCAGAAACACCCTCTCCAAGGCTAAATGGCCGGTAACACAGGGAGGAGTAATTGGAAAATCTATTTGCTGTCCATTGAAACGTTCCAGTTTCTATGACATCGCCAAACCTTATAGATAAACATAGATAAGCCTTATTCCCTCTGTGGAAATGTGAGCCCTGACCGTTTTAGTAAAATTGACTACTGTTGTTGTAACATATATTGGGAGTTTAAACATGGGCATGTTCCAGAAACCAATCATCATTACTGATGGAATACGTTATTACCTATATCTGATGACATCGAACCCAAATTGTACTCAAGGTGAGCCACGGTAGGCCACGGTAAGTACGTTTTGGTTCTTTCCGGACTTGCATTACTAAGAATTTACCAACACTTCTTATCGGAGGTCTTAGAACAGAAATATTTTAAACCCATTAACTGACTAGAATTTAGAGCGCACCCAGTATTTATCCCTAATTTGTGTTTTCTGCTTTAACTACTGTCAAAATGGTCTGTTTTAAGTTTCCTTGAGATTATAAACACAACGATGAAGAATATAAACCAAATAATCCATGGGTTTAACCCTGTAAATTTTTTTTTTGGTTTAACCCCCTTCCCAAACCCATGGGTTAGAAACTAAACCAGCTAAATATTTGACCAATGAAATAATTTATGAAGCAATTCTTGTATTTGCAACCTGGGCGTAAGGAGTTGACGTTACTCGACTCAAAAAGCAAAAAGCCAGTAGACAGTTGACAGGATATGTAAAATTTTATTACAAACCCATTTACACCAAGCGGCAGAAAACAGGTAACCCCTCTGTAATAACGGTTAGCAAAGAATAAAACTTACGCTATGCAACGGACTGGCCGTAGGCATTTTCCCAGCACGGCACATGCGGTTGATTCCGAGGAGTTCAACTAGAAAATAATAAATATCAGCACATACAAATATAAATACAAAAATCACAAGTAATGTATCACACAAGTATTTCAATCACAAGTATCAAAATCACAAGTAATGTATTTGCACCCATATGCGTAAATTGGAGACAAGGCTGGGAGTCCCCCCCCCCAGAAATGCATTATCCTGAAAAGTAAATATAAAGCAAAGATCTGAGTGAGCAAAGATATAAAGCAAAGATAAGGCGGTATATTGACCTCTCCGCACTGGGCTGGGGGGTGTTTCTCCTCCAACCTATTGTAAATGTCTAACTACTTCCGTGGCCGCAGCCACTTAACTTTTAGGACATTTGATTAGATTTCAAACAGTTCGTGGTAACAAACTGTAAGTACGGAGCGACCCGGCTCAATAGTAACTGAAACTCTAAAAAACAGATTTTGATACCAATAGATACATCAAAGGAATTGGATTTTTATGCTGATTTCAAATATATAAGTTTCATCAAGTTTAGTTTTACCCATAAAAAGTTAAGAGCCTGAGAATATTTGCCTTATTTTCCAAAAAAGGGGAAACACCCACTAAAAGTAATAGAATCTTAATCAAAATCATACTATTAGATTCAGCGGATTTGAGAATTCTACTGTAGAGGTTTCAAGCTCCTATCTGCAAAAATATAGAATTTTGTATTTTTTGTCAGAAGAAAGATCACGGATGCGTGTTTATTTGTTTGTTTTTTTCCCCAAGGGTGATCGTATTGACCCAGTGGGGTGATAGTATCGACCCAGTGCTCCAACAATACCGCGAGAGGTCTCATTTGAACGAAAAATAAAAGTTCTAGTGGCCTTCTTAAGTGACCAAAAAAATTGGAGGACAACTAAGCCCCCTCCCATGCTCAATTTTCCTCTAACTCACCCAATCAAAATTTTGAAATGGCCATTTTGTTCAGCATAGTAAAAAAATCTAATAACTATGTCTTTGAGGATGAATTAATTCCCCACAGTCCCCGGGGGAAGGGCTGCAAGTTGTGAAGTCTGACCATGGTTTATATATAGTATTGGTTATTGGGAAGTATACAGACATTTCCAGGGGGATTTCTTATGGTGGGGGGTCGGGGGGGGGGGGAAGGTTACGTGGGAGGACCTTTCCAGTGAAGAATTTTTCATGGGGAGAAGGGAATTTTCCATGAAGGGGGCGCCGGATTTCCCAGCATTATTTAAAAACGATCAGAAATTAAATAAAAAAAATTATTTCAACTGAAAGTAGGGAGCAACATTAAAACTTATAACGAGCAGAAATAATTACGTATATGATGGGGTTCTTAGTTGGGGTTCCTAGTCAATACCTCGCTCTTTACGCTAAAGTTTTTTTTAGTACTTTCATAAGAGCTATTTATTCTAATTGAACCCTTTGTGATTCAGGGGTCATTTTTAAAGAATTGGAACAAAATTCGAAACTTAGCGTTAAGAGCGAGGTATTGACGAGGGGGCGAACCGCCTCATATATGTATTAAAAATATACGAATATAGAAGTTCGTTACTTAAGTTAATTCGTTAGTTACAAATATTTATTACTAATAAAAACGTTCTCAACTAAAATTAAAAGTTCTAGTGCCCTTTTTCAGTAACCAACAACATTGGAGGGCAACTAGGCCCCCTCCCCTACCCCTTTTTTCTCGAAATCGTCTGAGCTAAATTTCGAGAAAGCCATTTAGCCAAACAATAAGTAAAATTAATATGCAAATTGTTTTTAATTATTCATGTACGGTGAGCCAAAATCAAATCCTGCATTAATTCAACAACGTTGAGAAATTCAATAAAAAAAAATTTTTTTTAACTGAAAGTAAGGAGAGACATTCAAACTTAAGAAGAACAGAAATAATAATTTTTGTTTCGTTTAAATGGTCAAAACCGTCTAAGAAATTTTGATAACATATAGTATGGTATTGTTTTCTGACAAATATTGGTAATTCTTCCAGGAAATTAAAATTCACAGGGTTTGATTTTGATCAGAAGGTAATCCTATTTAAGAAATCCACTGAATACAATGTAAATTTGGCAAAGAAATCCTGAAGACAGAAGTAGAATAGAAAATAGATCATAAAGCCATAAACAAGAAAAAAATATTGAAAGCTTAAAATATAGACAAGAACGACAAGTTGTTTACAAAAAGAGCCCATATTTGTTTGTTTGTCTCGAAAAATGGAAGCTAGTAAATCAGCCTTTAGTTTAGAAGCTCTACCATTAAAAAGAACTTCACTTTTGAAGAAACTTTTCGTTTTCTTATAAGCACCCTTCTCCGGAATAGTCTGTACATGGTGGAGCTCGAAGTATATAAAAGGGCTTTATAATAAGTTGTCATAGACCTGACCTGACTTCATGTGTATTCCACACAGGTCCAGTTGTTATCGACATTTCCCCTTTCGCCTTTTAAAACACAAATTTCAAGACACACTTGAACTGGACTTTTTTCATTTTAACCTGGCATAATATGCAGTTCTTGGATCTTTAGCTCAATAGGAGTGTTTAGCTTTTATTACCCTCTGAAAGTCTAACCAGGTAAACCACACTGACAGGAATACTCAACTTAGGAATTACTAAATTGTTTGAATCGATCTATTTCATTTGGAAAATGAAGTTGCGCAGAGCTTGCATTTCCTCGAAACGCTAAATCCACAGGTGGAAAGAACACATCCACACGATATTTTTGTAAATGAACCTAAGATGCATTTGTCCATTGTGTGTCTTTGATACATTTTATCCTTTCTGAAGAAATTTATTGAAAAAAAAATCCTCACTAAGCGGTATTTTTCTAGGATGTGTTTTTAACTTGGGGTAACTACGTGCTACAGGTTGCTCTTTACTGTTGAGCCAAATTTTCAACATCTGCAATTTTTTGGCTTTCTGAAGGATCCAGAGCACCTTGTTGATCACATAGGCGAAATATTTATCATGCATGAATTCTATTGATCTTAGACTAGTTTTTTAGTTTCTTCGGTACTTGTCTAGAATCCGGTAGTCACGCGATAATGACTGCACAGAGAAACACCGAGATGCAAAATGAAAAACACGTTTTCTATGCCTTGTGAGGTGTTGCTCACTCCGTGACAACCAGTTAAACTGTAGTTTTTGGGGTTGAAGGGGTAAAAAAAGGTACCTAGGTTAGGTTACGTATTCCCCCACCGTCCCTAATGTGCAAACATATAGCCCAAATTTGTTTCTGAACTATTATATTTTATCCTATTTTATTCTATTTCATTAGTATCAACGGAACTTCACGTCTCACGTGACTACCTGAATCTAGACAAGTACCGTTTCTTCTTATTAATGCTTCTTATTAATCAGTATCTTCCCCTTTTCTTCCTTTGAGAAACTAATTTTATAGTAGAAGTTGAATGCATATATTGAGGGTTTTTTAGAGGAAAAAGGTGAAGATAATGTTAAGTAAGTCTTTCTTAAGAACACTTAAACCTGCGAGAACACTTAAGAACACTTTAACACTTAAGGACACTTAAACCTGCAGCAGGTCTTAGATATAGCTAAATTAAGAACACTTTCTTAAGAACACTTAAACACTTAAGGACACTTAAACCTGCAGCAGGTCTTAGATATAGCTAAATTAAGAACACTTTCTTAAGAACACTTAAACACTTAAGGACACTTAAACCTGCAGCAGGTCTTAGATATAGCTAAATTAACTACTACTTATAAGAACTTATTCCAGGTACAAACAACAAGACAACAGTGGAGAAACGAATTACAAAGAAAAAAGGAGAACAAAATAAAACGACAAACAATCAACTAGAACAAAAACATGGGATAAAACCATGAAATGATTTTAACTTTGAAATAGCAGACTCGGACAACTCTTCATGTAACGGGGTCAGTCTGTCCATTATATCTGGAGCATTAGAATTCTGCATGATTTTTCTATTCTTATACCATGGTTGCAAATAAAGTAAAAATACCGAAAATACGCTGAGTGGAGATCTCGGATACCTTTCTCGGATACCACAATTTTACACAGACCGTGTAGATATGAGCAGAAGCTTTCAAATGTACCCATTAAACATCTCTCAAAGTTGAACTGAAACATGTACTGCTATGGTAAACCTATATAATAGTTATTATTCCTCAATCAACTTTAAATGAGAAATTTTTCGCACTTGTTTTTCGAAATGCGTTACTAAACTTTGGATTATGGCCTGTATTTGGCTCTATAATAAGTCATAGCTAACTGCTGAAACCATGAAAAGAAAATGGCCTATGATAAGCATCAGAGCAAGGGCTCATTTGAAATTTTCGTAATGGACCAATAACGACAGGTGAACAGTGCACAAACAACAACTTTTTAGGGTACTTGTATGATATACCCCCGGCCTAATAATCTTGATCTAAGCAGAACCAGTTTTTCTGATTGAAAAATACCTAATTATGATAAAAATATAACACTTTAGAAAGAAATTTGGACTATATATTTGTGCATGCCTGATGTGTTAGGTACAATTATTCTGCCCATTATAAAGTACGATTTTTTCTCTAACTTCACTCCGCCCAAATACTTTACCCCCCTCCCTAATGTGCAAATATATAACCCAAATTATATATTTCCCATCTTTTCTGTCGATTTTCTTTATCTTGTCTCACGCTAAGCTGAAAGAAACTAACGAAAAAACTGGTTCTACAATGCGTCAATGGGTGAACAACTTGAGTGGCCGGGACTATATCATACAAGTACCCTTTTTCGCTTTAAATTTTTTAGTTTTAGCTTTAGTTTTCTAGCTTTAAGTCTTAATTTTTAAAATATGAATTTTCAATCGATCTATTAAATTTGGAAAATGAAGCTGAACCTGCATTTCTATGAAACGTTACATACAGAGGTGGAAAAAAATAGCCTATTTTCTATAAACTACTAAAGGTACATTGGGTACCTTTACAAAGTGGACCAAAGGTACCTTTGCTCGTTTGTGTACCTCTGATGCATTTTAACACTCTTAAACAAAATAAATTGGAACCAAAAGAGCACTAGCGACAGGTTTTCACTTTTTTTGTAGAAAGCCTGAGGCTCATTTTAAAATTCAGTCATAGAACAATAGCGAAGTTTTCCCCATGTTTGTATAGTTATGACATGATTCTATTATTTAACTTTGTTATTTTTATTCATTTATTAAACCAAATTAATTATCCTCGTTTCTTTATTGACTATCGAAAATCAAAAGAGATTAACATCCATTTCTATTTTAATTTTCTATGCCTAGTTTGAAGTACTTTCTTCTTTCCGATAACGGGAGTAATAACAATTTCCGACCCAAGAGGAAAAAAAAAAATTTCTTTCACATAGTTGTGGGCAGCGTTATCAACGCTTTGAAATAAACTGTACCAGTTTTCCGACCAAAATTGCATCACAAAAGATTAATTTGTAGCATCTGAAGAGCAGGTTAAGAACTTGCCATGACAAGAAGAAAATCTTTGGGAAACTATAGCTTTAACAGATATCTGAGTAGAAAAGGGGCAATTAAACCCGAAATGTACAGAAAAATATGTACCAAAACACCTCTGAATGTACTGCATTGTACCAGTACCTCTACACTTTACCAAAAACGAATTCTACCATGTTGGCAACTCTGGTTGCGTGAATATAGAAGAAAAATTTTCATATAATGTTAAATATAAAATATTAAATATAGAATAAAATATTTTCAAAAAACAAATAAAGTTTGGTTTGGTCCTGAACCTTGCTAGAAGTTTGTCCCTGAATGAAATAAATTGAACAGTTGAACCTGGATGAACGGTATATATTTGCAAGAGTCGTTTTAAAAACGTATGAATCCGAAACTAGACCCAAGTGAAAATACATAATTTGACGCACAATTTATAACACACAAAATGAACAGACGAACCTCCATAACCATTTATGCATTTTTCGGGAGTAGTTCAGACCAATGACCAAATAGAAAAGAAAGATGAGTGGAACATTAGCAAAAATAAGCTAATAATAGATGGCACCAAACAACTTTTGAAGGTTTAACTTTTTTGGGGGCCCCAAAAAGGGGGGGGGCAGGTAATTAATGTTGCAAATGCTGCGAATGAAAAGCGTAGTAAAATTTAAGTAATTAGTTTTATTATTTGTCTTCACAGTTCAATGTGGCAACACTGAAGAAAATATGGTACCGCTCTAAGAACTTCTTATTTTTTAAATAAACTTAAATAAAAATCTGAGAAAATTTCGGTTTTCAGTTATAAATAGACCTAAAATGGGTCCAGGGGAACAAAAATATTTGTATGTTGGTTTGCCAGGTTAAGGAATACTGTCATAAAGAAAGATTTAAGGGAAACGGGAACTTTCTGTGAGGGTGTAAAGAAAGAGGCCTTTAACAGATTGGAATGGAGAAGGAGAGTGCGTACCTTAGGCAGCTTGTAGCTGCGGTGAGCTGTTAGATTTTACTAATAATGATGTAACTAGAAATAATTTGATCCAACGATAATTTTTCATAGAATTTATCAGTCGAATTGAAAATTCCCTGAAAAAATTATTGGTTCGAAACTCGAACGATTTTAGTTAAATCTCATTAGGAATGGGCCATTTGTGAGCATATAAAAAATAGGTAGTTCTCAATGTAATTAAAATGTATACTTAGTATGTACTTATTATGTCAGTGTATTTTTCCTTTCTGTCTTTTAACATTTTTGGTGAAACAACATACGTTTCCTGAATGAAGCCATTGATTCTCGTATCCGGCGTTAAGCTACAAGACCTATTTTAACACTTTGGGCTACCCACTCAGCCACCTTGTGGGCTTCTTGGGGTGCTACTCGCTTCACAACGAGTTGCACATATCCACTGCTTTCTATCTCTTTGCATTACTCATGACATACTTTGTGCCAAACATGATAGGCTATAGTTCCCTCGCGCATGGTGCACGAAACATGGTGAACATGCTCCTTTAAAATGGACAGCACCTCAGCAGTAAAGGCGAATTTGAAGAGTAATTTATTCTTTAAGCTTGAAATACAAGTAAATATTTTATACACGAGTCGTTAACATGGCTTCTTACATGGGACATTTTTACATAAATTAGAACACTTAGTATTAGAACACTAAAATCAACGCGAGCAAGTAAAAAAACCCAACTTTTTTTTACTTCAATGCTTTTACAAATACTTTACATTTTTTAAACTATATTTTTTTCTTATGACTTTTTTGTACTTTTGTATTATAGTCACCAAACTCTAGATCTTGTATCACGAACATGGGACAATAATCGGTTTTCATGCTCTTTATACCAGACAATATTAGCTTCGGCTCAGTGAGAAACTGCATTGTAGCTATATTTTAATTAAATATTTAGTTGGTATTTTGGTTAGGTTAGTTTAGGTTAAGTATTTAATACAGTGCTCTTCCATAATTCTTCTTTGTAGTTTTCATAATTTTGTTGATAAAGTATTAGATTTTCATCATATTTTGTTGTATTTCATTAATACTAACCAAACTGCAATTCTCGACAGAAAATGAGTGTGGTGGCTATAAGACACAAATACTATTTTTTCTTATGATTCTTTTCTTATTTTTTTTTTACATTTTTTTTTTTTTATGAACTCGTAAGTTTTCAGTTTTGCCTATTTTGAGAAAATTAGAGTTGTGTTTTACAGGGACTTAGGAAAAACAAGCTTTACGTACCCCACCTCGGTTTAAGAGCTGGATTTGTTTATCATTGATATTCCTACTCATCACTTTCATCTGAACAAGACACATCTTAACTGCAAGACAACGTTCATAACAAGACATTGGAACTTGACACAGAGTCAAGACATGTTCTCTTCAACCACGTATAAATGAATTTGTTTCGGGGGAAGGGGTATCACTTAAAAAAAAGAACTGGTGAATATAAAATCGAAACAACATCTCAGGGGGGGGGGGCTCAAAATGAACTCTCCTCCTGCATAAGTGCATGAATCCCTCACAAGTACACAACCAACTCTTGGTACAAATTAAAATACACTTGCAAAATTTTGCATCTGTTCATTTTGTGTGTTATCAATTGTGCGTCAAATTATTTATTTTCACTAGGGTCTTGTTTCGGATTCATACGTTTTTAAAACGACTCTTGCAAATATATACCGTTCATCCAGGTTCAACTGTTCAATTTATTTCATTCAGGGACAAACTTCTAGCAAGGTTCAGGACCAAACCAAACTTTATTTGTTTTTTGAAAATATTTTATTTTATATTTAATATTTTATATTTAATATTATATGAAATTTTTTCTTTTCCTGACAATATTTTGTGAATCCTTCGCATTGTTTCGAACTCTGTGCACCTATTGCTGAAAGTTTAACACTATTGCATGTTTTCACATTCTTACAAGAGTTTGGTGGCAACACTTGTCAGTTTACCAGCTTTCGTGACTTTGATCCGCCAAGAACAAATTCAGTTCATCCTTGAACAGAGTTCATTCATTCACATTCTAACCTTTAGGAACGGATTCAGTTTTATAAACCGATATTCGATGTAAAACGATATAAAACGATATGTATTGATAATCTTTGGGAAGGAAAAACACTACCTTAAAGTAAACCAACACATTTCCATTATCCAATTGTTTCGAATACTGAATTGCAAAATTTCGCAGCAGAGAATCTGCAAGCTTTTTTATCTCACTTTATCTCACTATTAAAGGAGTACTATCATTATTTAATACCGCATTTGAAATTGAAAGATAAGAACTTGCTCAAAGTTGAGCTCAAATAACAAATATTTATAAAATAGAATCACTAGTATTTTTTTTTTTGCCTATGGACGAAACTTCGAACACAGACAATTTTGCCAATACAGCGCTTAGGATAATAAATGACTGAAGCAAAAATGACCATATAACTTCCTTATCAAGTCCAGCGATATGTTCATACTTTGAACCTTACTTTCTAGGGGACTCATGAACTTCAAAGTGATATTATTATCCTAATTTCATATCCTGTAAAACCAAATAAAAGGTTTAATTTAGGGAAATTGTAATTTCGTCACTCTTTTGCTTTTTTTACGAACAAGAACCTCTTAATAACATAGGTGTTAAGTGGGGAGGGGCCAAGAACCCTCCATAGCTAAGATCCGGATGGGATCAATCCCCGCAAAAGAATCTTTCACTCAGGAATAATCCGAATATAAACGGTAATCTTTAATCTTTGTAACAGGGTTAAGCCCCCCCCCCGGAGAAATCAAACCTTCACGCCAATCTTTAACAGATACAGGCATGCTAGCTGCAAGTCTGAATACATCAGTCCCAATTTCTTTTTTCCTAATCATCTATAAGCCAATACTAGTGCTGAGTTCAGACGCATAAGATTTTTGACTTGGTTTTTTAAGTATTTTGACAAAATACTCTAACAATTTTGTTGGTATTTAAACTTAAAAAATGTTCGAAGTCCAAGAAGTTTTTTAGAGCAAAAGGGCTCTTTAAACCTTTGAGGCCTCCCGAACAATTTTATAAGATATCTTGAACAGATTCCAAGTTGAAAATAATGATAAAATTCTTTATGTATTTTGTCAAATTCCTATGCGTCTAAACTTGTCGTTACTTGCTTATTAAATATAGAAAGAATTGTACGATAGTCTCCCAAACTGGAAAAAAATATACGGGAACAAAAATCACGAACACGAACATTTTTGAAAACTTGCGAATACAATTGAAAGCGAAAAGTATGTAATTGAATTTTTGGTCACATAGCCGTATCCAGATGAGTTGATTACTCGGTTTGAACCTTCTCCCTCACTATATCTTGTCCGACTCATACAAAAGTAACAAAAATGCAAGTAAACAAACAACAAACTTTTGCACACATAAACTTTGATAATTACTAGTTTTTTCTTTGTACTCCTCCCCATATTCCTTTGTGCCCCTGCTCTCGATTTCTTCCCCCTTTCCTTCCCTCCTGAATAAAAATCCTGGATACGACTGGTTGGTCAATCACCTGAATTAAGAAATACCCACTAATAGTAGTATGACATTAGTACAAGGTAGATTCCCCCGCCCTCCTCCTTCAAAAATTCTGAGGCACAATTCTATAATGGTTCCGAAAATAATTCACATAATTTAAAGGATAAGAATACCTTGCTGTAAAGAGACTTATTGTAATAAAACACTTCGGTGTTCCAAATTTGTTAAATATACTGAGCCCTACAGAGGTAAAAGTGCCATTATGCTACAAAAAGTGTGTTTCCCCAATTATGTTTTAGATTCAATTTTTTGATGATAATTTTTTGTTTTAGCTTAAATTAAATGCTTTTGACTTAAATTATGAATTTTGTCTGCAAGCACAACTTGGTGCCGAAACAGCTTCAATTCAAGTATATGTCAAAAAAAGAATCTAAAAATCTATCTGACTTGGGCTTACATTAAGCCGGAATCGGATATCTCAAAACGTATCAATTTAATTCAAAGCAGCTATTATTTAAAGTAACAAGAACAGCGAAATCCAAGTGTTTGAACTGGTTTTAAGTAGAAACTTACACATCTATGATCTTAAAAATTAGGAAAAGTCAGGATTCAACTTTTACTGAAAAACACCTCCATATGCAGATGTTGGTAATGATGAAAAATCAGCTCAAAACATATCAATCAGCTCAAATCAGCTCAAAACATATGCTACAGAACACTTTAAGAAAATGTAGCTTTCCTTTGAAGATATAGCTGTCTGCTGGAATCGGGGAATTTTTAATGCAGACAAGAAGCATTGTCAAATTTGACATTTTAGTTCTGCTTACTTATTTTTACCGTTCTACGTGGCAACATTGCCGAAAACTTGAAACTGTCCTAAAATAATTTGGCAACAAGTAAAAGAAAAATATTAGAATAATCGTAGTTTTAGATATGAATTTACCTTAGATGGGTCCAGGGGTCAAAAAACCTTTTTATTTTGATGTCCGTGGTTCTTTAATTAAAAAAAAAAAAAAAAAAAAAAATCAAAATTGTCATTTTGGGTCTCTAAAGGAGAAACAGTAAGGAGTGATTTGATGTGTATTGTAGTATTGGGTGTTATACGAAAATTGTACGAAAATTTAGAACTGCCCTATAATAATTTGGAAAAACGTAAAAAAAAAATCTTAGAAAATCGTAGTTTTCAGGTATGAATACACCTGAGATGGGTCGAGGGACAAAAAAACATTTTATTTTTATGTCCATGGTACTTTAAAAAACGAAAAAAAAACTCAACAACGTGTTATAAATCATATTTTAGGTCTCTAGTGAAGAAACTATAAGGAGTGATATTTTTTTTCCGATCCACAGTCGGCGTTCTTGATCAATAATTCCTTAGTTATTGCCACTAGAATATTTTCCTTGGGGTTGCTATAGCAGCTCATTGATGTGTATTATAGTATCGTGTGTTATATGCGTACTGGAATTATCGAAGTAATTTATTTGGGAGTGTAGGTATATTAAGAATTTGAATAACGTTTTAAGTATTTTTATTGATTTTTTATCATTATTACATTAAATTACTTGAAACTGTTTATAATTTGAAATCACCCTCGTTTTTTCGCTTTTCTTTTATTATATTTGTTTATTTTTTTATTCGTGAATACGGTCACTTTTAAAACGCCTCTGCCCATGAAGAGTAGAGACCCAGATTGCCCGCAGTAAGTTTTAAATCCATACTGTAAACATGCCATATATTTTTTACAAGGAGAAAATGGAAACCCTAGCCAAGCAGAAAATTCCACTCTTCTTTCAGGAATCACAACTATTATCATTCAGGGTCCGGCAGAGCCGTACCCAGGATCTTTTTTCAGGGGGGGGGGGACTTACACAATAATTTTTTTAGGGGGGTTACAAAAAAAATTAAAAAACGCATCAAAAATTTGTTTATATTCAACTTTGTTATGTGTTTTACAAGTCGGACAAACATTTCGAGGGGGGTTCAAACCCCCTAATCACCCCTGGATACGACCTTGGGGTCAGGAATTACATCGAGGAAATGATTGGAAAATGGAAACTTGGTAAACCATAATATGTTGTAGCTAATAACTGATTTAAGGAAGAAAATACAGATGCGTCTGCTTCCAATACAAAAAAAAAGAAAAAAAATACAGGGCCGTATCCAGGATTTTTTTTTCGGAGGAAGTTTTACTCAATTTTTTTGGGGGGCGGGGGGGGGGGGAGATTTACACAAAAAAACTCAAAAAACGCATACAAAATTTGTATATGTCCATTTTTGTTACATTTTACGAGTCAGGCAAACATTTCGAGGGGAGGGGGGTCAAACCCCCTAACCAACCCCCCCTGGATACGGCCTTGAAAAAATGCAAGATCTCCCTCCTCTTTCAAGAATCATTCTTCTTATCCTTCTGTGCCAGGAATACTATTGAGGAAACGACAACAAAATGGAAAACCTGGTCAAATAGAGTGTATTATTGCTCGTAAATTATTTGAGGAAGAAATTCCAAATGCGTCTGCTTCTATTTAAGATTGATTCCAAAAAAAGAGATAGAAGACTCCACTTCTCTTTTAGGAATCGTTATTCTTATCCTTCTATGCCAGGAATGCTATCGAGGATAAATATCTTTATCCTTTTGCAAGGACAGACGCCATGATAGAAAACAGTCTTGTATTTAGAGAATCCCTTTTATGGCTTTGTTTGCTTTCCTGAATTGAATTTTTGTTGAGGGATATTGACGTCACCACCATACTCTAATGTGCTCAATGATGTTTATATACTTTATTTCGGTTCAGTTTAATTGTGAGATAAAGGGTATTTAAGAATTTTTTTTTTAGCGTATTAAATAATCTTTTAATAATATTATTTGAAAAAAATACGTTTTCTAAAGAGTTAGAGAGGCTGAGTTACAAGGTTGAACCTTAAAACGTACAGGGATTAGGAGGCACAGTTGAGGGGCTGCCGCCCCAAACCCCCGCTTTCGCAGCCTTTAAATAAAAAAAAAGTTTTTTAAACTGAAAGTAAGGAGCGACATTAAATCTTAAAACGAACAGAAATTATTCCGTATATGAAAGGGGCTGTGCCCTCCTCAACGCCTCGCTCTTTACTCTAAAGTTTGACTTTCTCACAACTCTTTTTTTTAAACAATAAAAACTTTAGCGTAAAGAGCGAGGCGTTGAGGAGGGCACAGCCCCTTTCATATACGGAATAATTTCTGTTCGTTTTAAATTTTATTGTCGCTCCTTATTTTCATTTAAAAAAACTTTTTTTTATTTAACGGCTGCGAAAGCGGAGGGTTTGGGGGGGCGGCAGCCCCCCAACTGTGCCTCCTAATCCCTGTACGTTTTAAGGTTCAACCTTGTAACTCAGCCTCTCTAACTCTTTAGAAAACGTAGTTTTTTTCAAATAATTTCTGCACGTTTTTGTACAGTTTATAACTTGTGACTCAGCCTCTTTAACAGCCCTCCAACTGTGCCTCCTAATCCCTGTACGTTTTAAGGGTCGACCTTGTAACTCAGCCTCTTTAACTCTTTAGAAAACGTAATTTTTTTCAAATAATTTAAAAAAGAAACTGAGTTTCTTTTTCAAACTTTAAATTCAGTATATAAAAAATTTCCTCTGACGGTGAATCGAACCCGGGTTTTCCGCCTGACAGTCAGGAGTATCGACCGCTGTACTAAAGAGACACAATTGTAATTGTTTTTTAGTAAGCGGAATCTATTTTTGACGCAAGCAAATCCCAACAAAACTTGATATTTGGTTTTTGGAAAACAGGGAAGGAGTGATCAGATTGAGCTGAAATTTCAAGGATAAGCTTCCAGACCTCAGAAAAGCTTATCCTCTAAATTTCAGCCCGATTAGACGACGTTAAAGGGGGGCTGTGGTGGGAAAATTTAACATGGGCTCTTACAGGAAAACGAGGTTTTTCGTAAATGTAAATTCGGGGGATAATTTTTTCGGTCTGAAAATATCAAAAGGCCCTAATAGGTCGAATTCTGCTTCGAATGAGTCCTCATTCACCCGGATCAGTTGCCAACTGTGGCATGTAGGCGTGGATAACAAGAAAAAAAAGAGAAATGAACTTTAAGTGGCTATATTTGGTTTTTTGAAGGAGTGATCGGATTGAGCTGAAATTTCGAGGATACGCTCCCGGGCCCTAGGAAAGCTTAACCTCTAAATTTCAGCCGAATCGGACAACCTCAAAGGGGGGCTGTGGTGGGAGGGTCGAAACTTCCGGCCCAGTTTACCCCATGAAGATAAAGTCGGAGGAAGATGAAATTTTGCACGTTTCTTAGTTTGAGCTTGGGCTACAAAATGCAATCACCGCCATCTCTCTGCAACTCTCTGTCTCTCTGCAGAGGCACAAGTGTGCCTCCTTGATAAGTTCTAACAACAGCGAAATGGTTTCTCGATCTGGAGAAAAGATTATGTTAAACAGTGTAGTGATCATACTAAAATGATAATAATATGCAAATAACAAAAGGTTAGGTAGAACAGGGAATTTTTCCGAAGACAGTGGTTAAAATAAAACTTAAGTAAGAATTTTGGCTATATAATCAATAGCAGAATGCTCAGCAAAATAGAAAGGTTACTAAAAAGACCTAATAAAAAACCTAACCCACGCTCAAAATTCTCCTTAAAAATGAAACTTTTAAGATTCAAAATACTCCTAAAAAAAGTAATTGGCATCATCGACAGGGCAACGTTGCTTAGGAGAGCTAGAAAATTAAAAAAAAGCTGAAATTTACCTTAATGATGGGAGAGGGGATATGTGAAGCAATACTGCAGAGAATTTGAAAGACTTCTGCAATAATTTCGTTTAGTATTCAATATAAGCAGATATACTTTCCATCTATTTTACCATGTCCATAAGAACAACAGACGAATAAGAGATGAATTATAGTAGTCATTTTAACAAGAAAAGAATGGGAGACTGTTAAGAAGCTTAAGTTCTTATCTTTGGGAGGGTGGGGGGGAGATAGTTCCTAAGAAATAAGGCGTATAACGACTCACGTGCAAACTGTTCTTCCAACATTAATCTTTTAATTTGTCCTAACTATACTAATGTTATGACACCTAGCATTGGAGAAACATCTGTGTCCCGTAAAAAAGAATTTAAATCGTTTTATCGACACTATGAATTCTGCTAAATTTTGGCATTTGAACATAAACTCAGTAAATAAAAAATAAATAACACTTTACACCTGTATAAGAAGTACATAAATATATATTTATAAGTGAATTAATGAGCTGATTGACGCTTAATCAATATTGAAGAAGCGGATTTTATCTTTGCTGGACAGAAGTTACAGTAAATTCTTCCAACCTTGAATATCGTAAAGAACTTCACAATGTATTCGCCATGTTACAGTATCAGCGTCGTTTCCCAAATTTATTCCTTGTTAGTCTTTTCCTCAGCACTATTATCAGTTACCGAACTTTCATTAATATATTACATTAAGTTACCTAATTAAAAACAAATTCAGATTTATGGAGCACATTGTGATATTTTTCTAATTGGATAAACTTTTAAAGTATTCCCTCTCATTCTGCCTGCATGCAGGTAAACAGCTAGGGATAGGGAATAAGAAAAAGATAAAAATTCTCCTCCGGAGCCATTGCTGGGCTGGCGCATAGGACGTGGAATCGGCGTTTCAGTTGCTGGATCTTTTTTTACAGGGACAAACAGCAAACTTGTCTCCCAACCTTGCTGCGGCGAGGATCAAACCCCGGGCCCCGTATTACCAAGCAGAGCGGGTAAGGGAATAGGGAGAGAAATATTCGGATGTATCTGAAGCTGAGATGTAATGAGTGATGCTAAAATGTAGTTTTTCTTTACTTCTTCACAAGAAGATGAAGAATAACTAACGTCACTTTCTCTCGAGACCTCATAAAACACAAAGTTTATTTCAACTTCCTTCTTTACTATGTACTAAAATACCTGAAACCACCTACTTATGGACTTAAGTACAATTTATTATAGAGGGGGTTAAACATGACAAGCCATGTCTTAACGGAAAAAAAGTACAAGTCACGAATATCTAATAGAAAGCGAATTTAAAATACAAGACAGGCTAGTTAAAATTAGCACGAGAATTGACTGAAAAATAAAGTTATTTGAAGACTAGTCACAGTTCCGTTGTCGTAATCAGCAGTAAAATTTGAAAATTATTTTAAAGCCATGAGTACAATAATTTGTTCTCAAACTCCCAGCCACAAAATCTTCCATCTGCGGTCTGGGTTTGCTTTCCATTCTAGCCAACTCTTGTTTTCTCATGAATATTGGTCTGGCAGCTTTCCACTAGACGCGAATATCAGAAGGAAAGCTGAAGGAATATCAGAAGGAAATAATATGCTATGGCTATATGCATTAAGTGTTATGGCTTTGTTTCTTTCAACAGCTCTTTAAAAGCAGTATGACAGAGCTTTAAAAACATATAAACATCCGACCCCAACAAAAAACACACATTAGAAATAGATTTGGTACTTGTACGATAAACCCCCTTACCGCTGAAGTTGTTCATTCATTGACGCATTATAGAACTGTTTGTTTTTTTTCGTTAGTTTATTTCAGCTTAGCTTGAGACAAGACAAAGAGAAATGACAGAATAGATGGAAATATATATAATTTGAGCTATATTTTACACATCAGGGGTGGGGTAAAGTATTTGGACAGTGTGAAGTTAGAAAGTGATTCTTACCTATAATATGCAGGATAATTGTACCTAGCACATTAGACATGCAGACCCGCTATACTTTACTCCCCCCTCAATGTTGAGAACCAGATAAATACATTAGAAGAATATTAGGTAGGGGTATATCATACAAGTACCATAAATTTTTGATATATGTTTGACTATCATGTTTGACTATCATGTAAATAAATGTTTGACTATCAGTAGAGGCCTGTTTCTGCCATCCTAACAAAACGCGTCAGTTCTACGCTTCTACGAGTTAACATAAAATTGTTGCCAATTAGTTTAGTAAAATTCCTTAGGAGTTTAATACGTTGTTGGAGAAAATTATTGATGGATAATTAGTGTGATATTTAAGATACCTGAAGAATAGAGATAAAACTTACAAATTTCTTCATTAGTTAAATATTGACTATTTTTTAAGTCAACTTCTTATAAAAGGAAAACAACATTTCTCAAACGTAATTCCTGTGTATTGATAATGCTGTATAGCAAAAAACAAAGTTATTTTATGTCAAAATTACGCTACTTTAATAAGTTGTATTACGAATTTAAAGGTATTTCATATAAAACAGGTCGCAGTGATGGTTTTTGCTTAGAAAAATAAACACAACACGTGTAAATTAATAAAATATGTTTCTTTGTGCTAGCAAAGGCAGCGATGGGCCCTCACTCTCTACCACCTGATTTACGGTGGCTCAGAGTACTAACTGTTTCAGCGTGTGTGGTACGCTTCCGCTGCGTTGTGTTTCTTCATGCTACGCATGGCACACTTTATTTCCCACGTGGTAAACTCCCGCCACGTGTGGCAAGTACCGCCTGGTGAACAAGATTTTCGAAAATAACCAGTCCATTGTTCGGCACTGTATGTTTCATGCGTATTGAAACTCTAAGTCCTGACAACTTCAGATTTATTTTTAAGCATTTTTGCTTTGACTCGAATTTAAAGGCAAATTTACCCATTAGTTACAATTCCTCCAAACTCAGTAAAACGTTCAACAAGTAATCCTTTCCAAGTTTGCATTTTACTAGTAAGGCTCGTACTAATCGATTGGATAGGCATCCAGGGAAAAAAAGGAAGACTCAGAAGGAACTGCGCGAAAAGGAAAGGTAAGTTATGAATGGACCAAAATAGCTACAATGGAGGAAGACCTGCACCTTCCATATACGTACTATGGAACTGTCGGGAAGCATCGCTTTCACGTTCCATACTTGTAGGATATACACAGAAGAGTTAAAGTGATGCAATCAACTTACCCCCTCCTTCCAAACATGGCACTTCTCAAGAGTTCGGTGGGTGTAGTGACGATTTTGTGTATCTAAAAGTTATTCTGGAAACAATGTCTTATGGCAGCAGGGTACCGTAAGCAGACAATACTTCTATACCCACAGAAGTCATTCCAAAATCATAATTTTTTTCGGTTATAAAAAATATTCCAAATTCTGAATATAAGGGAAAGGAAAGGGACAAATGAAGGGTAACTGCCACTCTAGATGACTAGAAACACTCAGGAATCATTTCCCTCAAGCGTGTTGGCGAAAAAACTAGCCTGTGTATGATAAAGGTACAGAAGAGTCAGAAGGAGTATATTAGGAACCCTTGAGACTAAGTAGGAAAAGATGATACTCGGTAGGAGCAACGCGAAAGCTAAGAATAAACCTAAATACATATAATGGAAGAAATAACCTTTTATAAACTAGGAAACCGTCAGGCAATATTACTTTCTAACCTTTCCCTCGTAAGAACGGAGTTTTGTAAGTTCTCTGGGCGTGATTATAAATCTGAATATTTAATGTTTATTAGCGATAAAAATATAGTCTTTTTCGGAAGAGTGTTTAACCTAAACAAGTTCAAATTCTGGCGGTTAATGTTTTTGTTTGTTAGATTTAAGTAAAACCTATGTTATTATAACGAGACAAAAGCAAGTAAAAAATCGCTATTCCGAAAACTGGGCACAGTACCTTCGGCAGAAGGGAAGAGACAAAGAACCTCTGCTGAGAAAAGTCATTTCAAACTCATCAACGATGTTTAAAATATTCAATATCCAATGGGAGTGGGGTGGAAAGAAACCTAATAAGGACTAGCGAAATGTTTGGAATTGGCACTCCCTATATAATGCAGAGGGGTCAGAGGGAAGATATGCAAACCCAAGGCCCCTAAAGGACTGTTAATATACGGTTGTAACTGGGTACATTTTGTTTCGAAACAGCAATGAGATTAAATCGATACACTGACAAATTGTTTATTTTCTAAATAGAGAGTGGAAATGTCAAATATAGATTAGGAAGCCGTTACTTTTCCATCTGCCGATTAGATACTGTAGGGACAGAGGGCCACAGTTTCGGCAGCCGCAGAAACATGCGGGAGGTTCACCAGTGGGAGGAATATTCTTAAATTTTTAGGTGTTTGTAAATTCAGGGACGTCGTTCTAGGCGGGCGGGGAACAAGGGGGGTTGCCCCCTTCAATAATGTGGATAAAAAAATATATATCCCATGCCCCTTGACTATCCGGATATGGATCTCCCCCCCCCCCCCAAAAAAAAGTTTTTTTTTATTTAAGTCGGATGGTTTTATGATGGGGCTTATGTCTGGCAAAAACACATCTGTTTGAAAAAAAATCTTTTGAAAAGCCAGGCAATTCAACGGAAATACTTGGATTTCTGATTTTTTTTTTTTAAATCCCAATATGTTCGAGTAGCTAGAGATCTTAGAGAAAGAGGGCTAATTTTTTTAGAGGAGGGGCGCAAAATAGGTTGATCCGATAAACTTGCGTTAGGAGCAAGTTTAATTAAAGCAAACTTGCCTTAATTAAGTAAATTACACTACTTTAGACGACGTTAGGGGGCGCCTCCTTACCCTCCCCCGGATCCGCCACTGCTTATGGTTTCTTAAAAACTATAAATCCAATAAAAATCAATGGGGAAACATACCATCATAATCTTCATAGCCATTCATGTAGAACGTTTCCTCCATAGTTGTACAAAAATATTTCCTTCCAATAAAGGAAAAAGGCAAGATTCCAGGAAAAAAACAACAATTGTTCTAAGGAAATTAGTTTAGGAAGTCTAACTTCGAGGAAGAAGGATACAAAACTAAACGCTCCATCAGTTCGGAACTGATCATGAACAGGAAAGTTATTCAAGGAAGTCATATTAGTTAGATTAATTAGTTCATTTGCGATTCTGAACCCAATCTGATAGGATACCCGTGTTGATAGTTGTGTAAAACCGGTAGGCTTCCACCAATCAGTAGCTAGTTTATAATTTATGCATGTGAAATTGTTATCGGTTTATTACTGACAAAAGTTATAATGACTCTTTGAAGTTTTAAATTATTTGATTTGAAAAAGAAAACATGTATATCTTATTGTATCTTAGGAGGAATAAGCCAAGGCCGTATCCAGGATGGGGGTTAGCAGGTTTGACTCCCCCCTCCGAAAGGTTTGTCCGACTCGTAAACACGTGAAAAAGTGAATATAAACAAATTTTGGATGCGTTTTTAAAAGTTTCTTTTGTGCCCCCCCTCCCAAAAAACGTACCCAGGATTTTTTTCGGAAGGGGTTTTACTCAAAGGTTTTTACACGGGGGGGGGGGGGTATACACAAAAAAAACTAAAAAACGCATATAAAATTTGTTTATATCCATTTCTGTTGCATTTTTGCGAGACAAAAAAAATATTTCGGGAGGGGTTCAAACCCCCCAAACCCCCTCTCTGGGTACGGCCTTGCCTCCCCCACCGTATAAATCTGTTTGTACCCCCACCACCCGAAACAATGCTGGATACAAACCTGGAATGCACATTGACATTCATGCTTAGTTACTGACGAAAATTTTGGAGGAGAGGCAAAATATATTTTACAAAACCTCGACAAGACAAAATTTGTGATTTCTATCAATTCTTTCAATGAAAATACAAAAAAAGGCTTTTAAAATGGAAATGCCCGACTAAGGTGTTTTCTAAATCTAGGGGGATCAAATACAACCACTCAAGGCCGTATCAAGGAGGAGGAGGAGGTTTTAACGTCCCCCCCCCCCCAAAAAAAAGAAAAAAGTGTTTGTCCAACTCGTAAGAAACGTAACAAAGATGAATATTTAAACAAATTGTTGTTTAATTTTTAAAGATTTTTGTACCCCATCCCTTTCCCCCCCCCTAAAAAAATCCTGGATAAAGCCCTGCCACCACCTGCACCCTCAATTGACACCATTGGGGACAAATCTATAGGAGGCCCTTTCCAAATCTCATGATTTTTGCGATTATATTTTTTAAAATTGATCTGAATTTAAATCACCTGTTTTCTATTTTGTTTTTCTGCTCTCACAGATCACGCCACTTCTGAAATAAATCCCTGGATACATATTTTGAAATACCCTCCCTTGTCTTTGTGTTGCTCCGAGTGCAACCAGAAATTCAAGCTGAAGTAGAGCTAAAATCAAACTTCGCCATAGAGGAAAAAGTTCCCTTACGGAGACGCTATAAAGTTCATTATAATTTACCAATATTTCCTTAATACATCAAGCAAAGAATCAATAGAATAAAATAAAATACAAGAATAAAATAGAAAACGCATACAACCGTTAAATGCAGTACAAAAAGAAAAACATTTCTTGAGAATTTTCATTGTGAATTACCCAACTGACTATGAAGTATAGCCGAACACTAACTTATCGTGCGTTATTTAACGCAAGTGGTTCTAGATCGATAGCCCTATGGGTGGAGCTTCAGCCCCCTTGCCCCATGCCCATATACATTCATTATAAACATCCATGTATGCTTTGAGACACGGAGAAAAACTGTTCCTATCGGTAAGAGAGTTTGCGGTTGACAGCCACCATAATTTCAAGTCTTTGCGCGTACTCTGTAAAACACAATGTAACTTGTGTTTCATGCTCCCCCCCCCCTTCAAATAGCCTCATTTGCATTAGACAGACGCCATAAAGACGCGGAAGCTGAGTGAAACCTTCACGCTAATTTTTTTTCAACTGTACGCTAACTTTAATGTAAGCTACAAAAAACTAAAGTAATTATGATATACAAGGCAAGGTCATATCCAGCAGGGTGAGCTACCGATTTCTACTTCCTTCCCCCGAGGTTTTTTTTGGACTCGTCAAAAAGTAAAAAAAAATGAATATAAACAAATTTGTGATGCTCTTTTGTAACCCGAAAAAAAACCCGCCAAGCAAAATTCCTAAATAAGGCCTTGATACCAGGTTAAATTTTTGAACACCAAAACTACTTTCAGAAATGTAAGAAGACAAAATGCTGATTAAGCAATGGCAAAAGGCAATATGTTACCCACTATCCAGTCCCTGATGTACACCCCCTAAGAGTTCCATCGCGCTTTGATCGCTGGATCCAAATTACGAGAAGGAAATCATTTTAAACATTGATAATCTTATTATGGCAGAATATACCGTCTCAAAGACAAAGGAAATGCAAAAAAAAACACGCGGTAAAATAATACGATATAAAAACGGAATAAAATTGAGAAGATATTAAGTAGAATAGCATTGTAAGTGCTGTTTTTTTTATATAGCCCTCCACGGGAAATATTGATGGCAGTTGATAAGCGGTAATATTGAAAACAGTGGCATTAGTCTCTTCCATATTTTTTTTTTTTTATAGCGCAACTAAAAATTAATTGGCGGTGCAGTTTCAAACATAATTTTTAGATAGGTGCCGCATCAAATTTCAGTTAGTTTCTTAACTTCTTGTTTGCTACGACTAAATAATTCTTCCTTTTCAATTTCGACAGAAAAGGGATCTTTAATCTACATATCATCTGAAAGAATGTATT